>NW_009225172.1:294-55634 GCF_000690835.1 Fulmarus glacialis
CACTGGTGAGCACTGGGAGGTGAGGCCTGCGGCTCTCCGTGCCTTTGTCATCGGATGAGCTCGTCAGCCGCTCCCGTTGTGAGCAAAAAGTTAATATGCTCCTGGAGAAGAGAAAGGGGGATCAAAGATTTTTAAAAAGTCTTTTGTGAGTTCGCCGTTTTTCACGGCTGAAGCTCAGAAGATGTTAGTTACTTTTCTGAGGGAATCCCTGTGCTTGAAGCAAGGCCTGCGGCTCTCCGTGCCTTTGTCATCGGATGAGCTCGTCAGCCGCTCCCGTTGTGAGCAAAAAGTTAATATGCTCCTGGAGAAGAGAAAGGGGGATCAAAGATTTTTAAAAAGTCTTTTGTGAGTTCGCCGTTTTTCACGGCTGAAGCTCAGAAGATGTTAGTTACTTTTCTGAGGGAATCCCTGTGCTTGAAGCAATGGAAAAACCCACCGTGGTACACGGAGAACTTTGTGACATTGAATTTGTGCCTGACAAATAACTTTTGTCACTATCATTTGTTTTCTGAGATATTGACTCTGACATTTTTCAGGCATAATACAAGAAAACTGTCACCTGAGAGGCCGAATGTAATAATACTTGTAAGAGAGACAGAGGAAAGCTTTATGCCTCTCGCTTGGTATTCCTCACCAACAACCAGCATTGCAGCATCGTACGAAGTAGCAACTTCAGTGGTGTATTAATTTGCCTTAATAGGATTGCTAATGCTAATAGGATTCTGAAGTTTGCCAAATCAAGTAACTTAAATTATATCTGCTAAAAAAAAGAAGCGCGTTCTGTTAGTAAAGGATTTCTTCTTGATTATGTTTGTTGAGATTTACATTAGTTCTGGTCAAAAGTGAAACTGCTAATTAAAGACTTCCACAGTTACTGCCGTACTGGTGTAGTGCAGTGGAATATAAATGAATTAAAATCTGTTTCTGTCATATACCACTGGTATATGGGAAACAAGAGTCTTAAAATGGAGGAAGCTGAGGGCTCGTTAAATTAGCCCAGCTCTGAAGAAGTCTGGTCTGAACCACAGCAGTGGATGCATAAGCAGTGTATGAGTTTGATTGTATACATCCGTTAACATTGCATTTGTGAGAAACGTCACTAGGTGTGTAGTGAGGTTCAAATGAATCCCAGCCTGTTGCTGAAAGGGGAATATATTTGTATTTTCTAAACTTCTGCCATCAAGTCCTCTGCCTGGAGCTCTCCGGTGCTCTGCTACACTGCTCTACGCCAGCATCTTTCCGTGGAGTAGTTGAACAGTAATTTGCAGAACGTGTAATATATATTCTCTATACTTTAGCTAATAATATGAACAGTAACTAGATGTTTTTAACTAGTCCAATATTTACTAGGTGCCATGTCCCTGGTAAGGTTTAATTTCTGTTCCGTGCGCAGAGAGCGTAGCAGAGAGGGTTGGGGGAGGTGCAGTTTTCTCTTCGGAAGATGAATGTGAAAGAAAGTTTGCCAGGCAGATAGCTCTCGAAGAAAGAAGACATATTGTCGGCTTCGTAAGATTTAGTTTCATGTCTCGAGGCTGTGTAAGTATGTACTTGTGATGACACTTTGAAAGACTGACACGAAGAACATTTTGTATGCTGTGGAAGATACAGAAGTCTAAATAAGTTAATACAAGTGATATGCCTTTTAGCCTCCTTCTCTCCTAACCATAAGTCGTATTTAAAAAAAAAACCTTGAAACTTAGTATGAGTGTGCAAATATGGGTGCTTTGTGGAAAATGTGACAAGTTCCAGTTTGACTACTGATTTAACAAATCTTGTTAACTTGGGTTTATACATATCACATACTCTTCCCCTCTTGTGGCATAAATAATAACACGTTTCAGTAGAGTCAGATCATGAAAAATACTTTCTTATGCTGTATGAGAATTTATTGATTCGGCTTTTATAACAGTTGTCTTCTGCCAAAGTCAGTGGCTGTTTGTTAACTCTGAAATGCATCTTTTCTCTCAAAGGTCAGCATAAAATCAAGTTCATCCCAGAAATGGTGGGACCTATCTTAGAAATGACGCTGATCCCTGAAACCGAACTTCGGAAAGCTACAATCCCAATCTTCTTTGATATGATGCAGTGTGAATTTCATTCTACAAGAAGTTTCCAGATGGTAAGCAACAAGTTACAGATATTTTAAGTTTATAAGGAAGATTTAACTGTTCCTTGACAAAAACATAAGAATTTTTGTTATTTCTTACTTTTCTAAAGAATAATATAATTATGGATTTTCTATAACTCTGAGTGGCTATAGAGTTTTCATCTGAGTTTTTAAATTCTTGTTGAAGGAAAAATTTGCATGAAGTAAATGAAACCTTTCTTTATGATTCTATGCTGGTTTCGGCTGGGGTAGAGTTAATTTTGTTCCTAGTAGCTGCTATAGTGCTGTGTTTTGGATTCAGAATGAGAATAATGTTGATAACACAGGGATGTTTTAGTTGTTGCTGAGCAGTGCTTGCACTAAGTCAAGGACTTTGCAGCTTCTCACCCCACCCCACCAGCGAGGAGGCTGGAGGTGCACAAGAAGCTGGGAGGGGACACAACCAGGACAGCTGACCCCAACTGGCCAAAGGGATATTCCATACTATATGACGTCATGCTGAACAAAAAAAACTGGGGGGAGTTGGCCGGTGGGGCGTGGCTGCTGCTCAGGAACTGGCTGCGCATGAGTCAGTGGGTGGTGAGCAGTTGCATTGTGCATCACTTGTTTTGTATATTCTTTTATCATTATTATTATTATTTTCCCTTCCTTTTCTGTCCTATTAAATTGGCTTTATCTTAACCCACGAGTTTTACCTTTTTTCCCATTCTCTCCCCCATCCCACTGGGGGGGAGTGAGCGAGCGGCTGTGGGGTGTTTAGCTGCCTGCTGGGTTAAACCACGACAGATACAAAAGGAGAGCAAAGGCAGATGTCTTAAATTTTCACTGTGACTCAGGAAAGGAGTCTGCTTCTGAGTGAAGTTGGACATAATGTGATAATGTGGCAAAAGAAACTATAACCTGTAAGAATTTTATATTCTTTACCATTTTAATGGATTTTGAAGAAGAAAGCAAGTTATCCAGTCAGTGTCAGTGTTTCTTCATGTTATGTAGGCACTGCAAAATCTAAAATACTAATGTAGCGTTTTTATTCTGTTTTATTTTAATGTGCTGAGGGAAGTCCTTGAATAAGCACACACAGTCTTACTCTCATAGCATCAACTTTTGAGAGACAAATAGAGTGAAAGACAGTTTCCTGACACCATTCATTTGACTTTCTTTCCCTTGAAACTGCCTTAGGATTGAGTATAAGACTAATTAGGCCAGGTAGTGTTATGGTATAAGCCAGTGTAGCTCCTTTACACTGTGAAATTTCTGTCAGTTCAGGATATGTCCTTGTGAATTTTGCAGTAAAGTTTGATGTGTGTTGTTTACTTTTTTCCCTTCATATTGGCAGTTTTCTTTCTTGAATGAAAAATCTAATCCTTTTCCATACTTTTTTGTGAACTGTTATTCATAACCAACTCTTTAATAAATCTGTAGCCGGAGTAAATGAATATCTGCGTGGAGAGACTTAAGCAAGGGAAATGGCATCAGCTTTATTTCTTTGATTTGTTTTGTGCTGGATGGTGTGTGGAAAGGTGGTGAGCTGTATTTTGGATCCATCCAATTACTGCATAATCATTCTTTCTTATCTTTGACTCCGATGGTACTGTAAAGATTGAAATGCTCACTGGGATGCCATTTAAACAGTTTTCTGTCAGATGCTCTCTTTTGTTGCTTGTCATTTTTTATTTGTACAATTATATGGATCATGAAAAATCCGAGGGTAACTTTATAGCTAAATTCATGGCCCTGTATTTTCTTGACAGAAGGAAACCAGCTTTGTGTGGAATAGTTGGGTGATTTTAATAAATGAATGTCTTAAATATTTCACACAAATTCTTTTTGCCTTTTGAGAAGAAAAATGCATCATGCTTAAGTCAGAGATGTCTTGGATTGTAGGTACTCAACATATATTTCTTATGTCAGCATAGCTTCTTTCTTTATGGACATAGCATTGATATGACAGGTGCAGAGGTAGTAAACCTTTTTTCAGTGCAGTTGGAGTGAACAGTTATGTCTAACTGGGAATAATCAATCTGTCCATTTACGGTTTTGCAGATAATGTAGTTATATAGTTTGCTGAGTATCTCAGATTGGTCTTTGGGGAATGAAGATCACAGCTTGTAAAAAGCAGAGAATTATAGAAAAGTCTGGGTTGGATGGGACCTCTGGAAGTAATCTGGTTCAAACTGGGCCTTAGATTGGCTTATCCAGGGCCATCTGAAGCTCAGTATTGACTATTTCCAGTGAAGGAGGCTTAACCGCTTCTCTGGGTGACCTATTCCAATGTTTAAGCCTTTTCTTCTTATATCCAGATGGAATTTCCCTGAATCAACTTGTACCTGTTGCTGCTTGTGTTGTAACTGCGCACCCTTGTAAATAGAGTAACTTCATCTCCTCTATAACCACCTTTTAGGTATTGGAAGGCTTGAGTCTGCTTTTCTCTAGGCTGAACAAACCCAATTCCTTCAACCATTCTTCAGGCCATGTTCTCCAACACTGCTCATCTTGGTGGCCCTCCATTTGACCATCTCCAGTTTGTCAATGTCTCTCTCGAGCTGGGAGAACCAAAGCTGGACGCAGTATTCCAAGCCATGGCCCAACAAATGGAATAATCCTGTTGATCCTCTAGCTGTACTCTTGTTGGTGCAATCAAGGGCACGTTTTGCCTCCATTGAAGGGGCACACTGCTTCTTCATGTTCAGCTTGTTGTCCACCAGGTCCTTTCCAGCAGAGCATCTTGTACTGCTGCTTGCAACTATGCCATCCCAGATTCAGGACTTCAGGTTTCTCTTCCTTAAATATTATGCAATTTCTTGTTGGCTGTCTTTCAGACTGTCAAAGTCATTAAACCACCACCCTTCGAGATCAGCAATTTAGCCACTTTTCCCACCCATCTTGTAGTCTTTCTGTCCAGTCCGTATCTTAACCAACTTGTCAACAAGTATGTTTTGAGAATCTCTCCAAAAAATGCATCAAAAAACATTGTTAAGATCGTGACAACCACAGCTCTTCATCCACTGAGCAGATAGTTTCATCACGGAAGGCAGTCAGGTTGGTCAGATGTGATTTACCCTTGGTAAATCCGTATTGGCTTTTCCCAGTCACCTTCTCGCCCTTCATGTACCTGAAAATAGCTTCCATGAGGGCTTGCTTCATGGTTTCCTCAGGAACTGAAGTGGGCCTGCCTGGCCTGTAGCTTCCCGGCTCATCTTTTTTCTCTCTTTTGTGTTTACGTGATAGAAATAGATATAAAATAATTTAAGTATTACCAGTACCTAGGCAAGCTTTCATACTTAATGTGTCGGTGTAATGTACTGCGTTATGTCGTCTATATGCAACTACCAATTATTATTGTCCAGCATTTCTTTCAAAGAGAACTTCAAAATTGAATGGTTGGCTGCTGTTAAACTAATCTGCCAGAATCCAATTATCTAACCTTATTAGTCACATCAACAAGGGTTTAGATTGGCTCCATTTCTCCAGCAGATGTATAAACCTCATGATTTTTGGGAGAGGAATTTAAGCTTCTATGCTTTGATGGCTTGTCTTATAAACAGACAGCTTTCCCCATGGCAGTTTTAATTTCACTATGAATTGGTTTGCCTGGTAAAACCAGTAACGGGCAGAATGGGGTTTTTTTGGTTTTCCAGTATATATAGCCCTGAGAAAAAACAGAAGATAAATTCCTCTGGTTTTTACAGAACTAAATTAAAGGCCAACTGAACTAAAAGCTGGAGTTGCCCATTTTTGTCCTCTCCCTCGTAAGGTGCTTTGAAGCCTATATAAGGCTTCAAAGTAGCCTGTACCTCAAAGCATGAATCTGATACTAAAGTCTGTATGAGACTGAAGCTTCCCTATAGAAGAAAATGCCTCCTTCTCTGCTCTGCTTTTTTCCCTTTGCCTGTTTTACTAGCAAACCTGCCAGATCAAAAGGAATATATCAGAGCCACAGGAGCGATGAAAGAGAATTGGTTTGGTTGTTCAAGGCCTGGTCAGGTGAGCGTGAGGATCCCGTGGTCACAGCAGGAGAGAAAGTTCGTCATGAAACAATCATTCAGCTGAAATGTGGAATTCGAAGCATATAAGCAATATAGGCATAGAAGCTCCAGCATGTGTTCTTACCCTGTTAGAGTAAGGAGTTGTGCAGAAGTAATGGTCTGAGGAAAGAGCCCCAAAAACGCAACAACATATCTGTCCTGTTTTCGGCAAATTGGAATGACGCTTAGCATAATGGAACCATAGCCAAAATGATAGAAAAATTATATAGAAATGCATAAGCAATGAATGCATAATGCAGAATCATATAGAAGTGCATAATAAATGAATGCATAATGCAAAATCACATAGAAATACATAATAAATGAATGCATAATGCATATGATTACTAAAATAAAACCATGGGTGCAGCTAAAGTACTTCTAACTAGCGTTCTGTTATGAAGAGAATTAAATGAGTAAGGACCAGAAGAAATAAAGAGGAAACCCTTTTAATTCTAACATTTAACAATAAATCTCAGTATCATCAAGATGGTCATACTAGCATTTTTATTTGCAGTGTAATTTCTTATTGGTTATGAATTTCAAATTGATATAATTCTCCTTAATAAGAAGTACCTAGTTTATCTGAATCTCTCTCGACTTTTAGAACTTATAATTCCTTATTAAGCCTCTTTACAACTTCTGAGCCCTGTGTTAACCTTCCTTTCCCTGTGCTATAGATTTGCAGACAGAACACAAGTTGATGACTTGTCCAAGTTTCTGTGATGCTGCAGATTCTCCTCTGTAATCCCACTGACTGTGCAAATTCAAATAAGTCATCCCCCACAAAGGATTAATTTCAATAAGTAACATTTTTAGTTATCTATGGATGAAATGTAAATGTGTAAGTTTTTCTTGTTTTCTGGCCTTTTGGAGAATATTGGTATTCCTCCCTCACCCCACCTGAAGAGCAAGGGAGAAAAGTAATGCAGTAAGTCTAGAGACCTCCAAAATCACCTACTATTAAATGGCTGCTGGATCTGTTTGCCAACCAGAATGCTGTGGGAAAATAGGAAAGGGAACAGATAAAATTGTTGGGAATTACCACCAACTTTCATAGCTGCCTTTGAACAAAGTTTTACAGTACTTGTGTGCTATTTCTGCACTAGGACTAATTTCTGGTGGTGTTATCTGTTACTTGAATTTTATATGGCAAATTCATTATTATCCCATATCAGAACAAATTTATAGCAGCTTGGAGGATTGAAAGTCTTCCTCACCTACAGCTAGATTAAATTGTCAGTCAGTGCTACAAATAGAGCCTGACCATACTTTAGGTAAACCTAAAACCAAAAGCGATTAGTTGAGCTGACACTTGAAGACGCTAGGTAGCTTACATTGATTTATTTTCTCCAGATGGGAGATTGTAACAGACAAATGAAGTAGTGGATATACTCTTTGCTTAAGTTCAAACACACATCCTGAAGAGAAGCTGAAATCTTGATCAACTGCAAGGAAAAGTTGATAATAATATCCTGTAATCTTCCTAACATTACCCTTCAAGCTTTCACTGTCAACAGAAAGATATGAATCTGACTGACTGATGGTGCCAGATATACATACCCCCTATGCCTCCAGAAGGAGCCTCAGCAGGTGTCACTGGCTGTAATGTAAACACTGAAAATTTGGCGCTTCTTCACTTGAGAGTAAATTTCATCACAATAATTGCAGGCCTACTTTGCCAGATACGGTGTCCCAGAGCCACTAGCTTGTGCGACTCCAGGGCCATGTTCTTACTCCCATCGTGGAAGACGATAGCTCTATAAACTTCAACTTGTGTTGATGAAACCTTTTTCTGTGGAAAGATCACAGAAAGAATTTTAACTATGTTAAATAACGTTTAGTCATCTCGCTTGCATGATCTGCATCATATTGATTCTTTGAGAACTGTCAAGAGTGATGGAAGAGCAAAGATATTGTTAATAGTCCTTAAAACCCAAGAAATGTCACAAGTCTAGCTCTGTTCAACCCAAGAGGGCCATTGGGTAGATGGCCAAACAAAGCCTAGATTTACAGAAATTTAAGTAAAATTGATTATCGGGAAGATACTCAAGATCCTGTATGACAAATGTAATTGCTCTTCTTCATATGAGTAATCTCTTGCTAAAAAATGTATCACCTAAAGGGCTCACGCTGGCAGCAAGTGTCATTTTTCACATTGGTATAGAAAATCAATTTCTTTCTGGTCTCATTAGAGAACATGAATTTTGTGACTTCTCTGTTTCATCACTGTGTTGCCTCAGTTTTACTTGACACGTCCTTGTACTATGGGAACGTGTTTCAGCTTGTGTTTGCTTCTTAGAGGGGGTGGATTGCATTATTCTTCCTTTACTCATTTTCCTGTCATTTTTTGAATAATGGATTCATTGTATTAAAAACTTTATTTCACTTCACTTTTCATTCATTTCTTCACAAGGAAAGTAGTGAGAGAGTGGAACAGGGTACCCAGAGAGGCTGTGTAACCATCCATCCATGGAGATGGTCAGTACTTGACTAAGCAAGTCACAGTTGGCCTGATCTCGTGTTGGCAATAATCCTGCATCACCTGGGAGGTTGGAGTAAATGACCTTCGAGGTCTCTTCCAGCCAGTGTTTCTGTGATTTTGTGGGGTGCATCATTTGGGGTACAGAAGAGCAGCTTTGAAATGTTTTAATCTAAGATTTGGGGTTTTCATCTTTAAAACAGTGATGCATAATAATAAAAATTGTTTTAAGATGGAATATCTGTTGTTTGGGTACTTGGTTGATTTTAACGCTGTATGCGTGATACAATCTGTAGTTCAGGTTTCCTGACAGCTCACAGTTCGATTGACTTGTGCATGAATTTGCACTGAGCAGTAGGTGAGCAGGTTTTTTTCTGCCATTATTCGTCATGATAGCTTGTAGTCACTGAGCTCAGAGCAGAAATTTTTTTTTTTCTGTTTGTAAAAGAATTCTGGTGGGCTGCCAGGTAGTGTGTAAAAATAAATTTCCCAACTCGAATGCAGAGGACAAAAAGTCTGGGGTTGCATATGAAGGTAGGAAATGATGTGAACATTACTGCAGTTAATGCTGAGATCATGGAGACTTGGAAAGGGAGACAAAAACAGTGTCCTGGGTCTGACTCTGGATTTTTACATTACTGCTGTTGAGCCTGTTAAGATACTCGGAGATTGAGTTGTCCTAACGAAGAGGAGTATTTTGGCGTTGTCACAATTTATCAAGCAAATCCGTCATACCAATGTGTATCTCTCCCTAAAAAGGATTTTTCTTAGCAAAGCAGGAACTTCTCTACAGTCCATGGCCACATTTCGTACTCAGGTTCAACTTGGCCAGCATGTGTATGTTCACAGCTGCTGTGGGCTTCAGCAGAAAAGGACCTTCCAGGAGAGCAGGCAGTTGCCTCCAGCTGTGGGGCTGGCCAAGATGCTTCTCCTCACCCTCACTTGCTGCAGGCTTTTCTCTTGTTCTGCCCAGGTTTACCTTGTCCCGCGCATGCAGCAGTTATTTCGGGAGAAAGGGATTGTGGCAGAATGAAGGGCATGTCTGTTTGGTACCTGGTACAGGCGTTGTGATAATCTCTGTTGGCCGAGATGGGACTGTGTGGGCTGAGCTTAAAATACAGCGTACGTTGGCAGAAAGAGATGGGTGGTGGACGTAGCTACTACGCTTCCTCAAAGTGATATAAATTAAGGTGGTGAAAAGCACTCTCTTATCGTCAGAGTTTCATCGTGACGTAAGTCTGTTGGCAAGGGTGATCTCACACTCCTCGCTGAAATAAATATGCCAGCAGAATTTCACAGCGTGGACTAAAAAAATCCAGTTTCTCTTCCTAGCTAAACCAATCTGAGCCCTGCTGCTGGCTGGAGATAACACCTCGTCTTCCTCAGCTTCCCCATGGGGCTGACCGTGTAGAAAATACCTGTCCCCTGTTGTCCCCCCGTCCCCTGTCGCTGCTGAGCGGTGGTGCTACGGCCGGGGCAGCAGCACCGTGGGGTGGCCACACGTCACCACTCATGGCTCAGCCTGCCTGGCACACCGCAGGTGAGACCACGGCCGAGCTCACCCCCTCTGCCCTGGGATGCTCTGGGATGGTGGTCCCATTGCCCGGGTGCCCGTTATCCGCCCTTGCCAGAGGCTGCTGGGCTGGCAGGGCTCTGTGCGGGGATTTTTTTTCCTCCTAGTACATAGATTTTGATTTTTGCCTTTCAGCATAGATATCAGCTAAATCTTTAGCGCATGACCTCTACTGCAACGCTCTTGAGGTTGTCCTTGTGCCTCCTTGTGGTTGTTCCTGGTGAAAGAAAAGTCTAATTCTGCTTACAGGCTTTCAGCAAAAGCCTGCCTTCTCCAGTTACTGAGAGCTCCTCTGCTGATCAGGCAGTGTTTGGTGGCTGTAATAGAGGAGCTAATACTGCTGCCACTAAAGTAGATATTTTGATCGGTGGAAGTAATTTATAAAGAATAAGAAATGCTGTTATGTTACTGGTAGAGCTTAGAGGTGGGGAAGTGTAGCACTGGGAAGGAAAGCCCGTGGCTCGAACAGAGGTGCAGGAGTGGGTCCGTAGGGTGCTGCTGAGCCCAGAGGCTGTGGAAGTGCATCTTTGCTCTGGAAGCGTATCAAGCTGCAGACAGTCCATTCTTTTTTCATTCGTACATTATATGCCGTTAATATTAACTGCAGATGCAAAGTACATCTCTTGACATTTACAAAATGTTACTACGCTTTGTTCTAGTACAGGTGGCCCTTTGCTTCTCCTTGGAATAGTTAGGGGCTGCTTAAGCAAGTGACAGTGAAAAAATGTGAAGACAACTGTTCTGTCACTAAACTCCCTCTCTGACTAATGGGATCCCATTCCCCTGCCACAGGCTCCCTTCTCACCCGGGCTCTTCTGCTGAGGTCTCTTGACAATAGGTTGTGTCAGTAATGGTGTGGATGACTGTGCTTATTTAATGAAGAATTAGGAACTAGGTGACTAGACCGATTCGTTACATAGCAGCAGGCCTAGAGTGATCCTTCCTCCGCTAACAGGTTGCATTTGTTCCTGACCTGGGCGCTAGGGAATGTAGCAGGAACAGGTAAAACCCTCTGTAACCATTAAAAATCCAGTGAATTATCCAGTTTGCATTTAAAATATATTCTAATGCCCACTTAAGTTTGCATTCTTTTATTATTGCTCAAATATAAATATTACTCTTAGGTTGTTTGAGACAACTTCCTTCCCCTCTGCAGTGTCTTATTAACAGGTTTGTTAATTGAGTTGTGCCCCACTGTGTGTCAGTATCTGTATGCTAAAAAGGGATGTGAGTGATGCTAGGGTGTGCATCTGGCTGAGTTATACAGCCTTAGGTGTTATATACCCTCTCTCATAGAGCTTTCAACATTTTTGTATTTTACTTTTGTTGCTATTGCCATTATTGCAGGGGACATCCTGTCCCTGGCTTTGTGTCTTCTTTTTCCCCGCCCTCATTCTTGTCGTTAATCTCCCTATTTAGTTTTTCATAATACAAATATTCACACTTCATTTAACAACATGACCAATGATTTCTTCAACAAAAAAGTCCTTGTAGGGCAGCAGATCATCATGGATAGTCTAATACCAGAGGCTGCAAACTGTTTAAAGTCAATCAAGCTTTAAAATAGTGGCTAAACATCTCACCGAGATACCCAACCAATCTGTGAACCATTAAGGCTACAGTTATAAAGTGAAATATTTGCCATCTGATTATTTACGCTTGCTTTGTTTAATTATAGTTTGAAAATGAGATCATCACGAAACTGGATCATGAAGTGGAAGGAGGCAGAGGAGATGAACAGTACAAAGTGTTATTTGACAAAATGTAAGTGTTGATCAGCGGCGAGATTTATGTCACAGTAAAGTCAGGAGAGAGAGCAATTAGACTACAATGAACTTTGTAGCCCAGAAATAATTAAAATCTGTTAATGATGCACAACATTTAAAATTGCACCTGAGTCAAGGTTTTTTCTGTGTGTGATTAACAAGGCGAATGTAATTGGTTTTTCAGTCTCTTGGAGCACTGCAGAAAACACAAATACCTTGCTAAGAGTGGAGAAACTTTCGTGAAACTTGTTGTCCGCTTAATGGAGAGGTTGTTGGACTACAGGACCATAATGCATGATGAGAACAAGGAGAACCGCATGAGCTGTACTGTCAATGTGCTGGTAAGCAAAGAGAAGTCACCACCTGAAATGACTACTGCATTCTTAATTTTACCCCTTTAACAAAAGATTTGTGTAAAACAGAGTATGTGTCAGGATTCTCATGAAAGTTTGAAATACTTTGGGGTTTTTTTCTTTTTTTAATGAAGGTGAATCTATGAAAACATGGGTTATTACTTCTTTAATTGGTTCTAAGGAAAGATTTAAGAAGTGGTTCAGGGCCTCATCTTTGAGGGCTGTTCACTGACATTTACAATTGATGTATGAACAACTTTATGCAGAAAAACACTTTGACGTACAGAACGTTGGAGTAATACGCAGTTTACTACCAGAATTTTCATGCGTTTGCAATCCCATTTGTATTCTTCTGCTCAGCTTCCGTATTCAAAACTTTTGAAGAAATTTGAGTGCTACTACTTTGTTCACTGCAGAAAAAGCTCGGGTTGTTTTCCTCACTGATGTGAAATTTCCTCCCCTTAGTTCCAGAAATTCTGGAGTATCTACTCTATATTACAAACCTTTGTCCATTTAGGCTGGAGTTGGAGGCAGCAGAAGTTGTCTCCGTAGTGCGCACATCATGCTCTTCAGTGGAAGCATTAGAGTATGAGATTTTACTAGCACAAAATCAGCACATAAGGAAAAATGTAAAAATAAATTTTAGAGACCCCAAAATGTAGTACTAGCTAGATTTGATTTTTCCAATAGGACTCAATATTAAACTGTTAGCACCTAAGGATTCAGAGCTTTCATCCCTATATCATCACCACAGCTTTTATTTCACTTAAATATGTGGAGCACAGACAGTGTTTATAGTTTATGTGATATGGCCGATAGATTTCATTCAGGCTGGTTTGGAAACATCTGAGTAAATAGTTTGTAGCTTTAGCACTTGCAAGTAATGCAAATGTCCTCAGCTTGTGCAGTGCAGCCTTTATGCCACACTGTCCCATAAGCTATAAATGAAACGCTGCCCATTACAATGGGAGAGAAGATAGAGACATCAAATCAGAAATTGGGATTTTATTTTTAGTTTGTTTTTCCTCTCTGTGCACATCAAAAAGCATCAGAATGTTTAAGAAATGGGAAAAGAGGAGCAACTTGGAGAGTTGTCACCGGCTGTTGATCTAGCAAATGCCGTTAGGCTGCCCGCAGAAAATTCATACCGTCCTCCCAAGCGGAATTTGAGTTAGAAAAGCCTGCCAGTTTGCACCAAGCAAGATAGCAAATAAAAAATCACATACACCATACGCTCTAAAACATGACAATTTATAAAACTGGGAAAATTTCCTTAGGAAGGTGAATTTATTTCTCCTTCCCTTCATGATAATACTCTGAGTCTCCTCCTAGTAGTTCTTGCCATACCAACCGCAGGGGGACCGATGCCACACTTAGGGGTTGGTTTTGTTTTCTCTAAGTGTCTCTAACAGCATCTCCTGATGCTGATTTTTGTCATCTGAATTTTTCAAGTATTTGCAGATGATAAATTTTGTGGGCAATTTACTGCTGTCAGGTTAAATCACCATGCCTGGTGAAGTCTGCGGGAAGTGCAGGAAAGCATCGCAGGGCAGAACTTTCCTTTGTTTTCAGTAGGCATGATTTAAAACCTTAGCTTGATTTTAAAGTCCCATTTGCCCTCCAGGGCCAATACAGTCTTTTCATCATTCTCCATGCACCTGAGGGGAAATTTATGCCTTTGCAAAAATCCGACCCAGGGCTGATACTCAACACAGTTCCCACTTGAGGTCTCAAAGAGTTCTTAATTGGGACATTAATGATGCAGAGGCTTTCACAGGATTAAGTTTGTCTGTATTGACTGTAGTTGAAGTCAGGGTTTTGATACGTATTTAAGCCAGCGCAGCATAAGGGGGAGTGGGAACTTGCACCCAAAGATGGGGCAGGAGCACTGCTGTAGTAAATGTAATGTGTGTCAGTGTCAACCTGCTGCCCAAAAAATGGTTGATTGGATGTTGCTTCTTGAGCTGCGTCAGAAGAGCAGAGCAGCTGGCAGCAATACTAGGATAAAAGGGTTTTATGTTACTGGTCCCCCCAGCTCAGAAGCCTCTTCTACTTCAAAAAACCAAATAAAACACAAGTAAGAAAAAACAGCGGAGTTTTTTCACGTGGTTCAGTTTGTCTTTTGAGTTGAACTCAAAACCAGTGAGCAGTTATGTCAACTAAAATGGTATATCCACTGAATAATCCATCATTTCCAACTCGGATACGTAGGTTCTATCTTGTATTTCAGTTCTCTTTGAAGGGAACAGTTTTGTATTGGGCTTATGCATCTACTAGTACTGGGCTTGTGCATCTATTAGTGGCTACTCAGACTGGTTTAATTTAGCATTGAAATATATTGTAATTCAGTGAAGGAGATACTCCTTTGTGTTTTGTTTTCTTAGATATATTTTAACTTTTTAAGGCAAACTTTAAATTAAATTCAGAAATGCCTTTAATATCTCACCCAATTTATCATATCTTGCATTTACAATATTTGTAGTGTTAACTAGTTTATCTCAAGACCGGAGGCATTCAGGCAGTTCTGAAGAGAGTGATGATAATGTGTGGCATAGGAAACCAGATAAATAACACTAATCTAACTTTTTATTTCCAAAGAAACTATTAGAATTCAAGGGCAGATGATGTGTTGCTCAACTAAGATTTGGCGTTTTAAATCCGTAGAACAACTGTTGCTTAAAAATTACGGTTTTGTATATTACAAAATTTCAACTGAAAATGGTTAATGATGTGTGACTTGCAAATGCCAGAAGGAAGTTTCTGGCAGTACTGTTCTTGCAAATTCTTGACCTTTGCAATGAGACATAAGCCCTAATACGCTACATCATGAAACATCACAGCATTAGACTTTGTAAGTTAAGTAACTTGTGTTCTATCACTAGAGGCAAATTTCATTTTTCAGTTTTGAGGTTGATGTTATGCAATTATGAATTTTTAATTTAGAGCATGTTCTGTATACATTTCAGACTGTGAAATCACAGACTTTGTAACAAAATTATGTTGTTTTTCAGAATTTCTACAAGGAGATCGAGAGAGAAGAAATGTACATAAGGTTTGTAAACATGACCAGTGACAAACTCTGCTTGACTTACTGTAGCGTATTTGGAGAAAATTAAGTTCATATTAAGCAGTCACTTGGGGGCTGGAGGGAAAGAAGTAATGAAAAAGCATACCTTTACTGAACCTTAAGTATATTCAAAAGCTATCTTCACTGAGAACAGTGAGCATTAGAACATTAGAGTCATGAGATTTTTTTTGTCCCCCTTCTCCAACTCCTGCAGTTATATTATGATGAACACTGAAATAAATACTCAGGAGTGTTGTCACATTAAAAAAAAAAGTAAGTCAAAAGAAAACTGAGCAAAGAAATAATTCTACTTCCTGGCAAGGTACAAAATATGTGACTTGAGGTAAAAAGGACGATTAAATAATATAATGACTGCTACTTATTTTAAATTTAAAGCTTTTAGGAACCTTTCAAAATCTATTTTCACACAAAGTAAAAATGGTAATACGTTGTTGTGCTTGTTGTAAACCTCAGGGTTCCTAGTCCTCTATTTGTACTTTGGCTTAAAATTGGCTAGACTGTTGTGCTAAAATGATGAAGCCTGTGCTTTTACTGCTATTTTAGGTGTCTAAATATTAGTCATTAATTCATTCTCAGATGCTTGTTTCCTTTTTGGAAGAATTTTCACTTGTGAACTCGCTTCCTGTTGTTTAAATGGGTTTAATTATTGCTTTATTGATTTGCAAAAAAGAAAGTAAAATCTAGCAAAAGGCAGAATTGGTAACTGTGGACAAACACGTAAAATTGTGAGTCGTAGGTCTGCCCTATTAAGCATCACAAACTCTCTCGCTGTCAAACCCTCACCCAAATTCTCTCCTATTTCTGTTAACAAATTTACAATGTATCATAATGAATATCAAAGTTCTGTATTTTCACTGGCTTTTTCAAAATACAGTTTTAATAGGTGTTTGGTTTGTTTGGTTTTTTTAAAATTGTAATTAAAAAAAACAACAAACAAATGAAGAGAAGCCCCTTACAGAGGTGTGATGATATTGAAGAATACTTATACGTCTGTCTCCACAGCAATATCTCTTGCACAAAATCTGCATTGGATTCATTACACATCACAAGTCATTTATATGGATTGGAAAAAAAACACAACGGAAGTGCAAATGGTCCTAAAGGTGTCTGCACACAGAAATATGAGCTTTAAATAATCCCACATATATTCAGTTGTTTGAAGATAGAGTTGAACTGTTGTAATCTTCGAAATAAATTATTTAGTAACATTTAAGAATCAACCTTTTTTAAGAACCATTGTTTTTATTACTTGCAGGTATTTGTACAAACTGTGTGACCTGCACAAAGAATGTGATAACTATACAGAAGCTGCCTACACATTACTTCTGCATGCGAAGCTTCTGAAGGTAAACGCCAAAATACATCGGAAGTTTTGAAAATCATCTTAGCAGTAACCAATAGTAGTATTGTTTGTCAGCCTTGGAACATCTGCACTTTAAACTGATTAACAACTGTGTGCTGCTTCTTATGGCAGTTTTATCTTTTGCACATGCAGGAAACCAGCCCTCTGCCGTTAGTGTATGTAAGAGCATGCTTTACTCATCTTGATCTGAAGTGAATGGAATCACAGTCAAGTCAGACCACAAGTTATAAATTGCAAAGCTGTAATTTAAATTTCTATTAAATGTCAAAATTATGTAATGCGTGGAAGCATCTAAACACATATTTCAGTAAAGCAGCTCTTCGCAGAATTGTTTTTGCAAAGGCAATACAAGGGAGTGCTGGAGACTGTCTCAGGTCCTCTTGGGTATCTGTAGATTCAGTTTTGATTCTGAAAAATGAGAGAGAAATTCAAATAGTCTTCTTTCCAAGCTCATGCCTTTAAAAGGTACGTGTAATTTTAATGCGGTGTTGCAGAGTTTATAGCACATTTAAAGAGACATAACCATATTGCTACTGTTCAAGATATGTTTTGGTGCTACCTGCAATATATATAAATAAAATGTTTTATCTATGCAAGGTGTATGTAAATAAAGCATTTGAGTTTTTAACACTATATAGTGTCAGTCAGAAATGTAATGAAGCTGTATTTCATAAGCATTCATCTCACTGGAAACTCTCTGGATAGATGGTGTTGTCTCTAACATGCAGCTTATTTCCAGGATTACGTCACAAATGTGGCAGCGTGTGCCAACCGTGTTCCTGGCGTTACCATATGGAAGGATGGTGCACTTAACAGCAGACGCTTGTGTCAGGCAGTCACATGTTTAATATAGCCTAGTCATCACTAAATTAGTAGGAAGGAGTTTTACGTTTTAATTTTAAAAAGCAGTCAATAGAAAAAGTGAAAATCTAAATTTCTTAAGAATTAGTGTTTTTTAAAGCGTTTGCTTTAGTCCCATTCTTCTTCCTCACATCTCGCCACCCACAATGAAATCTTTCTCCAGGGAGACGTGGATCTCTTTCTGCTCCCCTCGAGGACGGTAGCACTGCAGTCATATGGGGCAGAGAGTCAGGGACAGAAGAATTGAGAATTGCATTTTCCCCTTGATCTATTTCTCGTGCCAACGGCGAGTGTATTGCAACTTTCCGTATTATTGCAACCTTCTGTATTATTGCAAGCTTTCAGTATTATTACAGAAGCTATGTTAATGGTACCCCATTTCTTAATGGAAATTTATCTCATTCTAAGCAGTGAATTGTTCTTAGCAATCTTTGATTTAATCTAAGCAATCCCAAGTGCAATGCGAGTGTAAAATACCTATTTTGAAAAGTGGAAGGTGTTAAATGAAATGCTTCTAACGGATGCACTGAGAATTATACATACCTCAAAGCCAAGTAAACTGCATCCAAGCTATAGTAAGACCAAATATGATGCAGAGCATACATGTGCAATTTACGTTAAGACACTTTGAAATGTATTTACTGTATTTTAAAATAAATAGAGGGTTATTACACAAGAAAACGTCAGTAAGATTCATCTGGAGTGCAAAAGCACTGTAGCAATAGCTTTATTCATTATTAAAAGCAGGGGCAATTGTTGGACCCAGCCTGCTGAATGCAGTCACTCCTTTGGTAATGAAATTTTCTGTGCTGAGACTTACGTCAGAGGGGTGACGATGTGAGGGGATGGCTCTGACGCCTTCAGTCACACAGACTGGTGCAGTCGGTTGCCTGTGGGTAGAAGTTCGAGCGAGTAACTCGCTGAGTCTGTGCCTGTAAAGATCTCTCTTATTCCCATGAGGGACATAAAACAGGACTGCCAAATTGTGTAATACTTGCTCATCACACCTTACATGAATGAACCTTTTAGACAAGATAAAGCATTCATTCCCTTCCACAGGTGCTGCGTTGTCTGGAAAAATGATGCCATAAAATGTCACTCAAACTTTTACCTGTTATGGCTTGAACTTGTTAGTCAATATGCTTTATGTGACCTTAAATCAGAGTTTAGCCAATTTTGGTTTTTGTTGTAGAATCTCTTCAGAGACCAGATGAGTATCTTAATATACTCCTTTAATTTACTGGAAAGAAATTTCTTATACATAAGAAAATTATATATAATGCAAATCGATAGAAGATGGCAAATGTAAGGGTAGTATTTGTCGCAGGTTTTCATCACTAAGCGGATGTTTGTTTATAAATATAATTACATTAAAGTTTGGAATTATTTTATTAAAAAGGTGTATTGATCTATCTAATACAATATCCTGTTACTACCAGTAGTTAGCAGTGGAGTTCAGTATTGCTTGAGAAGCAGCAATATTGTGGTGTGTGTAATTTTAAGCAATTGAGTTTTTCTGTCAAACCTTGAGGACAGGATTTTCAATGACACTCCTCGTTGGCATATATTTCATCACACTGATTTTAATGGGATCACATTCAGGTCAAGACTGAGAGTTTTCGAGAGTTTCACCTTTAAATTTGCAAGGAAGCTGTCTCTGTGGGGAGAGAACCACCATCGTTTTCTCCAGATCACTGTGAGGTGATGAAGCACACTTAAGAAAAGAGACTTTAGTTTTATTTTTAACCCATTTAGTCAAAATTAAGATGTTCAAAGCTAACAGAAGATAGTGGTTCTTAGTATGCTGAAAAAAATGCCCTTGCATTGCAGACTCCATGAAGTTTGCGTTGCTCAGAAACACAGCTTTGTGGTACAAAGTTGTCAAAGTTGTCTGCTTTAGCCAAACACAAACGTTTTGGCCCAATTAAGAAGTAATTGGGTGAAATTTAGTAACATATAGGAGGTAAAACGGGATGATTTAACAGCAATTCTGTGAATAAATCTGTGAGTTGCTGATCTTTGGTTGAATTTCTTCTTTTCCAAAAGTTATACCACTTTATTTCTGTGGGTAGTCCTCCTTCTATAGTAACTTTGATTTTCAGAGAAGAAAGGGAACAGTTCTTTAGTTAATTTGGTTTTTGAACTTAGTTTCTTAAGGCAAGAAGTCCTATTGGAGCACCTGTCCCTGTCTCTTTTTCAATCTATGAGAAGTTTCATTGGGTTTAGTGGTGGTTTGTGATTTGATTTGATGGAGATTTGTGAGTCTCTAAGGTATTAATTTCCTGCTAGCCTCATGAAAATAGATAGCTGTGGAAGGGTAGGATATAGTAGTAGTATCCTGTCCAGGGAAAAGGCTCCAATATTGTCTCATCCCCAGGTCGATCGTAGGGAATATCAGTGGGAGGAGAGAAGGGAGGTGAAGAAGAGATGATATGAATACTGGAGTCCAGAGGCTTCAGTTGCACCTGTCCCTTAATGGACACCAGAATATGCAAGTGCAAGAGAGAAAGCTGTAGGGAATTGCTTGGTCCTCTGAGGTCTAGGAGGAAATCCATTTAATATCTGTGCCTTGCTCCTCATCCGTTAGGCATTTGCTGGAAGAGCAAGAGCTACTAATTGCAGACAGGCTGTATACAGTTAGTTGCACTTTTCCGTGCCTCCAAACGTTCTCTATAAATTTTAGCCATTTAATTTCTGTGCCTACAGTCCTTTCCATTTGTATTGATCTATCTTGGCTTTGGGGCTTTTCCCAACATAAATCTGCTAGTGTTCACTATGCATCCAGCAGGTTGTACCCATCAGCAGGTCAAGGTCAGTCTCATCAAACTGACTGAGGAGAGGAAGCCACCTCAAGAAACTTCCTTCCAGCTGATATACGTAATTAGCCTCCAATTACAGCATTCGAAGAAAGTCCTTGTGCCCAAGGAATCAAAGTACACAACGGCAAAAAAAATCTGTGTTAGTGCATTAGCTGTGGTACCGCTTCTTTAAATAAAAGATGTGTATTTTATTTAGCCTACTTTTACTGACATATTTCATAACTTTTGATTTGCTTTCACTTTTCCCCTGTTTCTTGTATGATTTAGTGGTCAGAAGAAGCATGTGCAGCACATCTTACCCAGCGGGATGGATACCAGGCTGCTACTCAAGGACAGCTGAAAGATCAGCTATATCAAGAAATTATCCATTACTTTGACAAGGGCAAGGTAAAAAGGGAAGAAAAAAAGTCCAAATATGTTTCATTGCCTTTCTTTCTAACTTAAAAGTTGAATAGTAAACATAGTTTGCATCAAGTGACCTTCAGGGAGCTTTAAACTCGCTGCAAGGTATTTGGAGTGCTTTATGTAAACAGTCCACCAGCTAGCACTTAAAGATGATAATACTTTAAAAAAAAAGTGAAAAAAAAAATCAATGGTACATTTATAACTGCTGTGTTAAGGGTAAATATATGTGCATATGATGCCATGGAGAAAATAGAAAAGTGATGCATGTAATTTGGGGGACTTACTTTTTCTGGCAATTGCAATAGCTAATGCAATTCAGCTACCCGTGTTTTTTCTCGTGTACACAAAATAATTCCCTCAGAGAATGGGTGTCTGTGGTTCATATTGTAAGAAGGCAGAAGTATTCTCAGATGAGAATATTTCATTACAGTTGCATCTTTCATTGCAAGATGAATTTGCGTTTGGCATTGCCTGGTGGGAAGGGGAGAGTGCTGGTGTTACCGGTCCACCGAGATGAAGGGCGACAGGAAGATGTAGGGATGTATCAGTGTTTGGACATCTCATGCACAAAATGTTTAAATACAGAAGTAGAGATCTCTTTGTCAGAATATTTCAGAAACTTAAACTTGGACTTTTAAAAACAATCTTTGTTGCATAAATGTAGTGCAAACAGAAATGTCATTTTCTGGTAGAACTAGAATATTATCCAACCACCTCATGTTTTCCAAATAAGTTTTTAGCAGAATCAGATTAGTATTTTGATAGAAACTTTGCTTGAAAGGTCAAATTTTATACCTTATCTTAATGCGATATTTAGAAGTTGTTAATAAATGATGCTAAAAACATTGTCATTCCGGGCTACACAAACAGGCTGCGTGGGGCTGGGGCTTGTGTAGGTGCCTTGGTGCTTATGCAGTGGATAGCATTGGTTTCCACAGCACGCTTCTGCTGCCCAGAAAGCTTTTACTAACCCTCTGACAGCGGGTAAGGAGAACCTCGTTAGAATTAGGGTCATAGCTGATTTAAAAGTATATTTTAATATTACATTCCTCTCTGGAAAGGAAAAGCCAGAAGTCGCATGTTTTTATTTTGTTGTTTTACGTCTTTATGGCTTCACAGTTAGTCTTTTATGGTGCTAGTATACAGGCGGTGGGAATTGTTCTTCTGAGCACCAGCCCAATGCATTTTAGCTATAAATTAAAAGCTGCAGCGTCTTTTACATCTGTATTGAAAACAGCCTGTCTTAAAGTTGTACCCACCCGTTTCTGCTGATAGCGCTAATGAGCTGTTTATATAAACAGCAGGCAAAATACCTGCTGCTTACTTTTCAGCCTGTGCCACATTACACAGCACGGCATCCACGCTTGAGAGACCGTTGTTAGACTGAATAACCATTCTTAATTTTTTCACATTTTACAACTAGAAGTGAAAGAAGGCTCTGCCTGATTTCAAAAGAAATAGCACGGAAAATGCTGAAAAATCCCTTTCCCTTATAGCTAGATTAAACAACTGAATTTTCACTATCCTAAAAATTTTTCGTGAACAATGATATCGAAGGGACCACTGTGATTACTTATTCCTATTCCTTTGCATAACTCAAATCATAGGACTCCTGTGTGATTTTTTCGTGTGTGTGAGGAGATGATTCATTTTCAAAGTACTCTTTTCTAGTTACAGATATTTCTTCTCTCATTTTCTGGTCACTCCAGTTGGCGATAAATTGTTCAATGAAAAGGAAAAAAAAAAAAATCAATATACACTGAGAATATGAGTGTCTTATATGAATTTTCAAATGTCAGGAAGCTCAAAGTTGAGGTTTCCACAGTAAAGTTAATCCTCTCATTTGGGATGTTCTGACATTAGGTTACATCAACTGCTTACACTTACCTATGCAGTTTGCAAAGGTAGTCCAGCAGCTACTTTAACTATGCCATTCCATGATCAGTAACACATCTGAAATAGTATTTGCTGCGTGTTTTTAGAAGACTGTACGAGTACACTAACCAATTTGTCTTTTTTTTTTTTACCATAATTGCCCAGCTGTGTCTCTACCTGGCAATTCATTCAGGGTTGATCCCACTACTTTGCTTTCTCTTCCCTAAAGTTAAGAGGAGATGTCAAAAGAAGGTAGTTTTACCCTGGGCAGCTGTAGAGCTACCTCCAGGCTTTTACAGAAGCTCAGGAGTTTTGTTTTGAAGTTGTTGTGAGACTGTGCCTCTTCCACCCCAACCTGCCTGATGGGAAGCGGTGGACTTGAGAGGGGATGTAGACATTATGTAGAAGAAATGGAGGAAAGGAATTTCCTAAAAGGTGACACTTGGTTTTAAAACATTGGCTTTTTTTTTTAAAGGATGGTGTAGTTCAGCCTCTCAAAAGTCATGATCCCTTTCTCTTAGCAGAGTAATTTCCCAAGAGGAACGCACAGTGCACTTTTCAAGTGAAGACCATCCATGAGGCTTATTCCCTAAATATTAGCATTCATGATTCTATGAATTTAAAGGAAGGTATAATCCTCCGTACACAGACTGGAATAGAGTGGACCTCTCACTTCTAGACCAGAAGTGCCTGAGAAATTTGTAATTTAATAATACAGAGTGTGGGCTTGCACTGAAAGCAGGAGTGTGGACGTCTCATTTTGGCTGAGAACAAAATACTAGCCTTCACCATGAATATCCCTGTTATCTGTAGTTTGAGATCCATTTAAGAGTCTTCATTCTGATTTCTATTTTTTAATATATTATTCTTAGGAAGCTTGCTTTTTTACTTATATTTGACTTTTGGTCCTTAAACCAATCTTCTGTAAAGCTGAAGTACACCTTTCACCTTTAGTAAATGAGCAGTTTCAGCATTTCATAACAACTTTGCATTTTGCTGTTCTTCCACTTTATGGATTTGATTCCTTATTAGTAATACTTTTCATTACTCTTCTAAGTGCCTTGTTTCCAAAATGAAATGTTGTTACTTCCACATTTCCCTAGTATATGCACAGGTTTCTCTCCTAGATTATTATTCTTCACTGCGTTGCACTTTCCAGTCTCATCTCCATCTCTCTTGGCTTTTGCCCTTAAAAGCCTTATCCTCACACTTATCAGTCTAACCTATCCTTTGAACTGTTCTGAAGTGTTTGCTCTTTCTGTGTTTTACTGAAGCTTTGTAATTTTCAACAAAGCCCTTAATCCAGGGACTTTACTGAAAATTGGTAGGTTAGAGTATCTCAGGACGAGAAGGAAAAATAGTGGTGGGAATAAAGTGACGAGGGAAGGGGGTGAAATTTTGCCCGTGTGGAGCAGTTGAGGTTAGTCAATGCTAATGAACTACTGAAACCAAGAAATACTTGGTGTTGTTGACAAAGATAAGATACTATTTTTAAACAGACTTGTGGGGTCTCTGGAGCCGTAAAGGAAGCAGCAGCATTCTTATTCCTGCACGGCAAAACGTACAAATAGCAACATGTTTCATGTTTGCCAGCGGATGCCGCAGTCTATAAATCAGTACATGTTTTCCACTGCTCCTTCATAAATTGAAAGCATTGGCCCCGGGGAGAAAAAAGTAAATAAATGCACACTGCTCATTTATTTCCGCTCCTCCTTCCTTCCCCCCCTCCTCCCCCCACCCCCAAAAAAAAGCTTTTACTGTTTTACTGGAACCACAAAACACAAAATATTTGAAACGACACAGTAAATACCATGCTTTGGCTCAAAATGTCTTTTTTCCAGCTCATGGGATGGCATCAAATGGCTTTTTCTTCCATCTAACAAGATAGTGGTGAAATTCACCTGTCTGCCAAAAACCAGTGCGGGGCTCATGTCCAGCTCATATCTCACGTCAGATTGTAAGCTCGTCCTGAGAGCTGTGAAGGACAGAGACAGTCTTCAGAGAGGAAAGACACGGTGTTTGACCATGTTCCAAATGAATATAGCAAGTTGTTTTAAAGGGTTTCCAACCATGGCTATATCTTACACATCTTGAATGCAATACTAGCAATAGAGAAATACTGTGTTTTAACATTTTATTTAAAATATTAAGCTTACATGATGGTTAATTAACAATATCTGAAATTTAAACAGCTTGGAATGTCCCTTATACATCAGAATATTGCATGATAATATTCTTATCCTAGACTATTTCATTTTTACTGACCCTTGACTCAGCAGGAGCTAAGAAATATCCTAAGATCCTACTTCGCTGCTGTTAAAGAACCTCAAAAACTAAACTGGATGCTGCAGTTCTTTCAGGACAACAAGGAATCCAGCTTCAAAAATAAATTAAATTGCTAGGTTTTCCCTAAAAAGATCTCCTGCATCCTCAAAGTCTTTCCCATAACAATTTGCAGCTCGTGTCTACACAACTAAATTTAGGCTATACGCATTTTTCTTACGCCTTCAGTATAAAAGAAGCATTTTCCTTCCACTATCGCCAACCTCTCTCTCTGGTACACTCTCCAGATAAATTGTTTCTCGCATTAATGAGTTGTACATTGTACAAATCCTGTGTAGTAGCTCCCTGTTCGGCTCATTCCTCCAGAAGACCTGCCATGTCCTGGGCAAACCTGGGAAACCTTCCAAGGCAAGAAATCTGCGAGGCAGCAGATTGGGAGTTATTGACCTTCAAGAATATAGATTCCATTTATCAGGATCCTTTGCCACAGCCATGCTATCCTCACCTGAATAAATTTGCTCTGTAGTAAACAGAGGAATTTTTCAGAGGGTTGTGCAGGGGATTTTACACACACAGTTCCTGCTTCTGTTACGACATTGGAAAAATTACCAGCTTTGGTTTTGTTTTCAGGGACATTGCAGGTGTTGTGGTCCAGCTGCACAAACGGCCGAGGGAAAAGCCGGGTGGTTAATGGACTCGTGGACCTCTGGAGTTCAGGGCACTTGACATTTTACAAACTGAGCCTTAGAATACAAGTTCTTGGTGTTCCTTCGGAGGACTGAACCGGACAATTGGATTTCAAAATAGAGATGCTGGAGCGGAGTGGGGTTTTTAAGAGGTAGTAGCAACAAAAAGTAGGTGCTTTTCTCAGGACAGGTCCCTTGGCCGGAGAGGGGCCAGGTTAGAGGCTGGCAAAAATTGAAAGAATCTTTTCCCATGGTGAGGCACTTGTATCATGTATTTGCAGTAGGATAGAAAAAGAGTAGTTTTATATCTTACCTATACCTGAAAGTGTTCCATTAAAAATAATGTGACAAAGTATGAGCAGTATAACTTGTAAACTAACCTTTAAAGAATTTTTAAAGTAATTCCAGTAATTTAAGCCAGGAACAAATGTTGTTCATATGTGATTTTTTTCCTGTTCATCTCCACTTACAGATAGGGGAATGGATATTAGAATGGAAGAATGCTAGGATTGTGCAACTACTGCGTCTATATTGGAGATGAACTAAATCTATATCATAATTAATTTGAGGATTCATTTTTCAGGCTCTGAAACATTTATAAAATTCATTATTAATATTTATATTCAGTATCATCTAAAGGGTTTTGATCAGGCTGAGGGAGGCGCAACGGCAACGCAGCCTCCGCTCCGGAATGTTTACAGTCTCGACTGACAAGGATGGCAAGGGGGGAAAAAATAATCACACAAAAGATTTAATTCCACCAAAGTCGTCGTTTGTGCTACGTATAGGCATTTACATGTACGCAGTGCCTTCGACGGCGCAGGTCTGGTTTTGATGGGCTCCTGGGCGTTGCAGCAGTAGAGATGACAGTGACATCGGGGATGCTGTGGTGTGACCCATGGGCTGCGAAGCTGCGGTGCCATGATGGCACTCACCCTGAGCAATACCTACACGGCGTTTCAGCCTCCTCGGCTCCTCTCCTCCCCTCCTCTCTCCCGCCCTAATCCAGAATCCCCTGCCTCTTGATGGCCAGGTGTAATTAGCTTGCATTAAATAGCCTTAGTACTGAGCCGGTGCTTTTAGTTGCCAGGCGTGCTTTGGAAACGTGTCGCAATATCTGTGCGAAGAACGGAATGAGTTTGTTTACAGTGTCAATGCAAATGTAAAATTATTCAGGCATCCATTTATTTCCAATCTTGTTGAGCTCCAAAGCTGTTTCCCTGAGATCATCTATAAATATTTTCACAACAGAAGAGGGAGTAGAACTGCTTCGGTTTTGGAGAGGGACTAGTTAAATCCACAGCAAAATTATGGTAACGCTATTTTCTTTGAAATGAAAATGTGCAGAAGAAGTTATGGATGACTGAAGTTAAAAAGAAAGTGGCAGTCAAAATGAGGAAAGGTTAAGTGATTTTGAAAGGTTTCACTTGCTGACTTACCAAACAACTGAATATTAGTTTAGTTTCTATAAATTGGTAGTATATTGCTTTTCTGAGTCAAAATTTACTTAGCCTAGTATGTGAAAATGTACTCCATTTTCTGCAAATATGCCTCTGCTATTAAACTTATGTTAGTTTTTGTTTAGAAATAAAAATACGCTCAGTATCATCATTCTAGATTAGATACATAATGCAGATAAAAACATTCAGATCCTTCCATTTGCAAAAATTGCGTTGCAGAGTGTAGAAACTGCCTTGTGATTTCCTGCAGACATGATCCCTCATTACGGTGATTGTAATTAGTCATGCCGATACATTTTTCATCTTCAAGGCACTTTACTAACATGAGGTAACCTCATGCTTATTCCAGTCCTCTTCCCTAGATAAATAATATTATGAACCTTGTTATAGAAATGAGAAAAATCAAGAGAAGAGGTCGAACATCACGTGGAGCCGTAAGGAGAAGCTAATGTAGGTTCCAGGCTCTACTCCTTGTGAGCATCCCTCGCCTTTCTGTCTTAAATTAGGTCACCGCTCAGTCTCTGTTTGCCCAAGCGTCTGCCCATTTGTTTTCTTTAGGACTCAAAAGCTCCTTTTCCCTTGCTCAGCCATACCAGTGGCATTTCTGGCCCGTATTTTCTCTTTACTTCACGAGCGTAAATCTCTGTCCTTTCTCCCTGCGACCTCCTGTATCTATGTTTCCTTTTGCAGCTCCTCATCTCTTCCGCCATCAGCAGCTCCCTGCCTCGTCAGGCTGCTTCTTTCCATCCCTTCCCTCTCAATCTTTCAGTCCATCCTTTGCGGGACGGGTGCCCTCCGCTTGAAAATTGGCTCCTCGTTTCCAGGGAGGAGCAGGAACGGAGAGCAAACCGGTGGGACCCGAGCCGCCTCTTGCTTTTGTGGCATTGGCATGTTCCATGTAGGGGAAGGCTTACTGAGTATTCAGCCTGGCTGGGCTCCAAATTGCCAATTCCTAGGGAAAAAAAGATATTCTAGGTCCCAGGCTGGTGTTTGTGCCACCAGATCACAGGTTGCTGCTGTGCCCTGCCTGACTCCTCAGCCAGTGCTGGCAGCAGTCTCGGTCATACCGACAGTTGTATGAACCCTAAACGTTTTACTCTTATTGTTAAATCAGCATCTAGAACTAGGGATTTTCCTAAAAGTCTTTATTTTTTCCCAAGTTTTCCAGAAATTTGTGATTCCAACTTACAGATCAAAAGACAGATAAAATTCACCCAACATTGAATTTAGGCTTTGAGTGGTGGGATTTCATTTGTGTGTTTTGGGGGGCTTTTGGTTTTCAGGGGGGTCTTGTGGGGATAAAATATTTCTTATTTATGCACAGTGCGTTAAAGTGGGTGGGATTGTGGGGGGTCTGTGCGGGATGGATGCGGGAATCGGTTGTGTGCCTGAAGATTTCCCCAGCAGCACCATTCCCCTTCTCTCTCCCCAGCATCCAGCTTCCACCCTCTTTGGAAGCTGTGGTGCTTCATCTCAAACTCTTCGTTCCCAAAGGCGGATGTCTTCGGGGAGCGATGGGGAAACGTGTGTTCAGCCCTTTTCCTCAGCCCTCCTTCGTCCGGCTGCTCTTTGCAGCTGCAGCCATCTCGCTATTTCACTGGGGCGAGGAACATGTGGCCTGATGCTGAGAGGAGAATTAGGTGGTGTGGGCAGGGAATTTAAATTTAAGATGAAGGGTAATACGAACCAAATGGATTTATAACTCATTCCAAATCTCATTTTTTTAATAAAGTGAGGTCAGCAGTGCCAGCCAAATTTCCAGCAGCAGAGGCAGATCATCAAGTTTGATCTTAGATAGCCTGGTGTGCTAATTTAAGCCTCTTTTTAGGTTTGAGTGGTTCTTTATACTTAGAGTAGGGGAAAAAAAAAAGAAAAATACACATTTAAACACATTCTTGCTGCTCCTCATTAAGATTGTTGGCTTCTGAAGAGCTGAAGGATATTGTTAAATTTCTTTGGGTCAGTTGAGACAGTGCTGAATTTCATGGTTGAAGAACAAGAGAGGAGGAAGAACCAATGGAAATATAATGAATATTTGTTCAAAGCAGTATCTGCAAATTGCCTGTCCTGTCTAATATAGATTATAGATATTAGAGGGAGAGAGGGGTGATTATGAACTATAATCAATCAATAGCATTTATCCAAAGTCCTAGTTTCTGGTTTCTTTGTGGGCAGGCTGTGTTTACGCATTATTGGGTATCTAGTTGTGTAAAGCAGGAATCATTTTATTTCTGAAGCAATTTGATCATTTTACCTGATTTGCATCAAATAGAGACATGTGGATAATGCTGCCACAGCTATTTGGCACATCCCATGCACAGTGTTTTCAGGTGTGTGACACAATGCATTTTGTGGTGTTTTATTAAGATTTATTTTATTCCAATGTTGTTGTTTAATCAAGGTATGTAATTCAGGTTTCTTTTGTTGTTGTTTTGTGATTTTTTTTTCCAACAGATGTGGGAAGAGGCCATTGCCTTGGGTAAAGAACTTGCAGAACAGTACGAAAATGAAATGTTTGATTATGAACAACTCAGTGAACTGCTGGTAGGTTTTTTTAATGACATAGACACTACAACAATTTTTTCAGAGTTTAATTTCTAAGCTTTTAAAATTATATTGAAAATCTCTCTTATGGCATTAAACTGCAGAAATAGATGCCCGCTTTGGCTTTGTTGGACAAATGTTGATAATGTCTACCACTGAAAAAGATGGAATTTTATTTTATTTTAGCTGAAAGAAAAATAATTCAGTAATGTTAAGACGATTTATTTGGGGTATAAAAGGAAATTTGGAATTTAAATATAAATGGGAACATGAAAAAATCCCCATTCTCTCTCAAGTGCCTTTCCACATTTCTTTTTTTAGGTATGAATAATCCCCAAGCATTCATGTCTAGAGTCAGTTATTTTTGCCCTGACGGTACCCGTTCATTATGCCTGCACCATTTTTTTTCTCCTGCTCTTCTCCAAAGAGATAAATGGCAGCTGTCACTGTCCCTCCTAACTTCTCAACCATTTTCACAGGAGTTGGGACATGATTCCAGTTTGGTTCTGAAAAATCTTGGTTTTCAGGTTTTTGATACATTTTACCTTTGCACTCACCAGAGTAGGTCATCCTTAATTTCTTTAAGTTGTTTATCTGCTTTATCCCAGTCTATCAGAACTGGGCATTAATACGGTGTCATTGCACCCTCTTTCTCTGCTGACACTGACACTCAGTTTGAGCATGGCTAGGAGCCATCTCCCCAGAAGCATCTCCATCCCCATCTCCCCAGAATCTCCTTTCTTGGGGAGGAAGGAATAAAGGTAAATACCACTCCTCTCAATTTTATAGTTTCTTCGCTCCTTTACATGTTCTTCTTTGTTTTGTCCATAGTTCTGTCCTCCAGCTCTCTAGAGCTGAATTTATATCCCTTTTTGATGGTCCTTCTTTTGTGGCATTTCAACTCTTTTAGTGACAGACTGATTGTACTGATTTGCCTAGCAAATCTGGAGCCTGATTTCACGTTGCTTTGTGCAAGAGGTCAGGGATGTATACATAGAGCATTTCTCAGGTGCTATGGTATGCCAGAAGAGTCTTCCTTGGCCTCCTGCCTGTGCCACTGTCAGTAGGGCTGCGTTCAATAGAGAATATTCTTCATTTCAATATAAAAGGAATCTGGTAGAGTTTGTTCCTCAGCTAGAAATTATTCTCATGTGTCAGATATGATTATTCACCAGTGGGTAGCTACTCTCCGAGTCCCTCATTTTTAATTTTCCATCTCCTTTATGCTTGCACATGGGAACATGAACAGCTTTTGTCACGGAGGCAACCACTCTTTACTTATCATACTGTATCCATTTTTGGAGCAGAAGTCTGAATTTGCACTTTGTACATTGTAGGTGATGGCCAATAATACTGAGTTATGTATTTTTCCCCATTTCTCTTGCACAGTAAATATGTAATTGTTTACATTAAGTGACATAATTCCAGGAGAGGCAGTGCTATAAACCAGGTATGGTGCATCTGCACTTGGAAATGGAGTTTCTCCCTCTTCTAATAGGGTCAAACAACTGAGTTTACCTGCTTGTTGTCAGACAGGAGAAACAGAGAGAGATGTCACAAAAATTAGTGCCAGCATGCATTGGGCATTCATCCCTAATAAGGCAAAGGTCAAAATTCACACTCCTATATGAGTCAGGTCTCGCATACCCCATCAGCTTTTCTTATTGCTGGATAGCATTAGCATGCTGGCTCTTTTTTTTTCCCCCACTATAAAATTTAAAAGTTTTTTGTTTCTTTCTGTTCTCCCTATTGTCTCTTTTGTTCAAGCAATATTAAATATTAGACACTAAGACAATTCACAAATGACAAAATAGTTTTGCTACAGGTGAACTGAGAAATATATGGCAGATCTGGGTCTTTGTAGTCTTCTTGCCATTTAGTGTTATCTGTCGTATGGGAGCAGTAATAAACCTTCCCCCAAATCAGAATTCATTCTCTTATAAAAAGTAATAGACTAAAAATAAGTTAATGAACAGATCGTCTGAAGCTGCACATTTGTTATTATGTCATCATTTGAGATAAAGGAGGATTCCGCTTCAGAAACAGATGGCATCTGACATGCGTGTATTTATTCCAAAAGTTATATTTTTCTGCAGTTCTCAACTGTGTGCTTTCCGTATGCAAATAAATAGTTGTAAATATGGAGAAGAAGCAGCAGAAAAATGTAATGAAATGTAACGGCCGAAAACTGAGAAGTCAGCACCATTGAGATGAGCTGGCTTTAGCAGTACGTGCTTCATCGTTCCAGTGTTTCGGCATTGGCAGTGTCGCAACCGGGAATTCAGGCTGCCTTGCAAATTCTTGACCTTCATCAGAATCTCCATATTGGATATGGAATAGTGAGGTTCACCAAAAGGAGGTAAAAACAATGGCCACAGAGTCTAGTATTTCAAAATACTAGCATATATCTGATAGGTGAAGGAAAAGGGGTGAATAAGGAATGTACATCTTTAAGTTAGAGATATACATAAAAGAGATCTAGATCTTAAGTGTAGGGAATTATTAAAGTTCCTTCTACTTATTTTGCAGAGAAAGCAAGCCCAGTTCTATGAAAACATTGTGAAAGTGATAAGACCAAAACCAGACTACTTTGCTGTTGGATACTATGGCCAGGGATTTCCAACATTCATAAGGGTAAGTGTCCACCTTTTTCCACAGACGATAGCAAGGTTTCTTGCTTTGGAAATTTCCCTCAGTTGTGGAGAAAGTACATTATTGTTTGTCAGTGTTATTTACAGTCCACCAACATCGACGGTTGGTTTTTAGGTGTATAAAACAAAATGTTCCAGTTTCCCATAGGGAATAGTTGAATTTTAGTAGAGAAGCTTTTTCTTCAAACATATCCAATACTTTATAGTTCTTCAGGGTATCACTAAAAATGAAGATATACCACCCAATTCGTAAATCAGGGTAATAACCAGCACCATCTGAAATGGTGACATTTTTGCCTGACAGGTGTGTGTGTATATAGATATATATATATGAGTATGGTAGAGAAGCCTTTTGTATGTGACCGAGTTTTCATGTGAGTGTCCTTTCCAGCATAGTCACTAAAATGAAGTTGAATATCAGAGATGTGTGCGATACCTTTAAAAGCAGTCTTTTATCATTGATTTTCATGAGTTGTTTGTCAATTTAAAACATACGTCACTTGTTTGATGCTGGTAACATAAGTCCAGTAACATTTTAGATTGTTTCTGCTGATACCATGATTGTTATGGAGTTGAATTAGTGGCTAAAGAAGGGTGGGGATTTCACACATCTGAATTGCGTCTGTATCGTGATTCTCTGGACTCTGGCACTTGCCAGTCAGTGACATGGAACTAACGCGTTAGCTATTTAGCTGCTGCACTGCTTGTATCTGTCTAAAGAGCTGAGGATTTTCAATTTGGAAAGAGACTCTCTCCAGCCCCCTGTGGAAGAGTTACAGTAGATTAAGGCAGTTCAAGAGACAGAAGAATAAGATTATTCTTATTATTCTCAGATTATTCTCTAAGTCCAGGAGACTCAGAGAGCTTTAGTCTCAGGCCAGGGGCTGGTAGCAGGTTTCCTCCTGGAAATACGCATTTAGGAGGTGAGTTCCTGGTTGTAACTGAGTAATTCCATGTTAGCTCTCTCAGATTATGCCATAATAAATACCGGGAGCAAGCCCAAACCTGTGCTGAAGCCCAGCTCACTGGATAAATCCAGTGAATGCTGATTAAGCTGGACTTGTCAGATTAATTGTGGTCGGCTGCTCTTTCATGGTGTATTAAAATGAAGTAGGGAAAATCCCAAGAAATAAAACTTTGACTTAATCAGGTGTTCATCTGGAAGAAGCCTCCTTTTCCACTAACTAACTAAAGCCCATGTGAAGAAACTGAAATTCTTGAATCATCCCAAGAAGCAGCAAATACATGTGGCTTTCCACACCCCCTGGGATGCTGTACTGCAGGCGTTCTTGTCCTGAGAAGTGCAACAAATCATCAGTTCTTTGCAGCTGAAAGCAATAAAGCTGACCCCAGGCAGTGCCTGCCAGGCTAAGAGTGAATTTTGCAGCATCCATTCTGTGCAGACCATCAAACAAAAACTGGGAGATGAGCTCTCTTATGCTAACCCACTGCTTGGTCTCCAAATTATGGCTGGTCAACTCATGCCAAAGAGACTCTGAGTGTGCAGGAAGGTGGCAGGGTCATCGGTACCCAGAGCTGCCCCGAAGCTTATGAAATGCAATTCTGCAAACTGGCAAAGCCATATGTTAGTAACAGACGCAAAGGCATGATGGTGTGCAAGCTACCGTGTGTATCAAAAGACCAACTCTAAAGAGATGTGATGCGGAAAAACTAGGAATTATTGTGGTGTTTGAAATACCTGTAGAGTCATGTACGTGCAATAGCTTTTATCAAGCATCAAACAGCAAAAAATGTCTGTGGTACGTTAAGTAAAAAAGCTTTAATAAGATTTTTGTAAAATGTTTATTAATAATTTCTTAAGTTTTACCAGGCAAAAGGTATTTAATATCCAGTGAGAAGGAGTCACTGTTAAGATTGACCAACCCATTTCTCTAGAAAATGATTGAATTAATATTTTATGATATTCCTATAGGGAAAACTTGCATTATCAGGAATCTTCAAAACGATGAATGTACAGTAAAGTCACTGATAACTTTGCAAAAGGGATTGTGGCTATGGGTCATCGTGAAATTTTATCACACGTACAGCCACTCTAAACAGAGTGCACATTGTCCTCCAGAAACACCGGGAATATCCAGTGATCCAGAGCTGCTAACCAGAGAGGGGTTGCACTGGGATCACAACAGGGACGACAAGCTGTCTTGACTGAGTGCATGGAATCGCCGTGGGGTGGTTTGTCTCAGCCTCTAACTCGACCATCTATTTGCATACAAAAAGTGCAGAGAACACAACATGATTTTCCCATTGAAGTGCTGTGTTACACTGTATAGTCCAAGGGATACCGTGCAGAATAGTCTTAATCTGCTGTATTAATACTGAGCTGCTTTTTCACTTCACAACTGAATGGTTTTTTTGTAAGTGCAGGAAAACACTTAGCATGCTTTACAAAAGCCTCATGGATCGGTCAGTCTGTAATAAATGAGCAACAAAAACTCTGGAAATTTGGCTCTTAAGTGCCTGAAAAGCTGATTGAAAAAATCCTTAATACAAGCTTTTTCTCCTATTGTAATTTTTCCTGTGAGTTTCTGGTATATATACATGACTTACAGCTATATGTACACTTCTTAGGCATCTGCCCTTTTTTCTTTTTTTTTCCCCAAATAGAGAGTATTCTTTCATCTACTGTGCATTTCAAAAGGCACCATTGCAGAACTAAACCCAACTGGGCAAATGTAAATTATTCCAGTTTTCTACCCCTAGTCATAGCACCAGGTGTTCATTTTGAGATGAGTAATGAGGTTAAGCATATTCAGATGCAAGTGTTAAGTTCATATCAAAACTTACTTTAATATGTTTGATCAGTTAAAAATATGCAAGTCGTCTTTTACATTTTTCTTCAGAATGTAATGCGCTTGTTCAGTACATAAATGGACTATATAAAATATATCTCAATTTTCTTGATTGTTAAAAGAAGAAACCAATACTTAGAAATATAATATACTTAATTTAAAAGTTATGCTGTGTGCAAACAACTGTACAATGGCAAAAATCTAATAGACTAATGTTAAGTCTGGGGTGTATCAGTCTTTCTAATAAAGTCAGTATCTTTAGACCTTCCTCCTAAAATTGGAATCATTTTCTGTTTATGCTTTTCTCTGCTACTCTTGCTTGCTCACCTCAATGCCTTTTAAGAAATGGTTGTGTATAAAAAGCCTAGCTCTGTTTATTTACATCCATTCCACCATTAGCTGTGGAAGACGGATGAGAGGAATTACAGAGGGAGATCTTGGATTTGGCAGAGGATATAATTTGTCTTAATACATCTTCAGTGGGCACCTATTTTATAGATCCTTGATATCGTGTATTTAAAGCCCATTGAATTTAGCGTGGTTTATACATATGCCAATGTAAAATATCTCACTTAGCACCATTGGAGTCAATGCTTCTGAGGTCGCAGTTCATTACTGAGGATACTGGTATTAGGATTTCACCTCTCAATTTGTTTCCAGAACAAAGTCTTCATTTACCGGGGAAAGGAGTACGAACGCCGCGAAGACTTCGAAGCAAGGTTACTGACTCAGTTTCCAAACGCAGAAAAAATGAAAACGACGTCTCCACCGGGCGATGACATTAAAAACTCCTCCGGCCAGTGTATCCTTAGGTTGTGCAGCGGCTCCTGCAGCCGCACAGGTCGAGGATTTATGGCCAACATGAGCAGGAGACTGTTGCACTTCTGCCTTTGTGGGTGTAATACATTAATTTTGTTGTTCTGTTCTTTCTTCACGTTCCCATTGAGCTGCCAGTTCTGCGTGATTGAAATTTGCTTTTCAGTTCTTAACCCCTGAATTCAGATATTCAGTGCTTTACTGTAAAGCCAAAACTGGATTTACCGTCTAAATTTCACAGGCCAGTGTCAGAACAAATCGTGAGGTGAGTTTGGGTTGGTGTTGCAATTTTATCAGTCTCCTTTATAACACTTAAACTAGTTCTTGTTGTTGTATAACAAATCTGTACACAGCCAAGGAGGGTTGTAGTTGTGAGGACATTTCATGGGTATTCTTAATATTAGCAGAGATTCCACCCAACCCACTGGAAAACAGTGATCCCATAAGCATTTTATATTTAGGCATAAACTTTTGTTCTAGTACTACAGTTTAGCAGCACTTCCTAAACAGACAGTATTTGATTTTGGTTGTGCTTTTCCCTTTTTTCAGTTTCTATAGGGTGAATGAAGTCCAACGATTTGAGTATTCACGCCCTGTTCGAAAAGGAGAGAAAAACCCGGACAACGAATTTGCGGTAAAAAAAAAAAAAAAAAAAAGAGTACTTTTGAGGTTTACTTCTTTCATTTTGAGAATCTGAACCATTCATTATGTTATGGTTGTTGAAAAATAAATTCTAGCTTCAAATGTGATTATTTTTCATAGAAATTCGATTAAACCAATTTATCATGTTCTGTTTTATACCAATAGTAAAAATGGACAAAGCTGAATTTATTTTGTTAAAAACTAACTATGTGGAGAAAGAAGTTTAAAGTGGCTATACCTGAAAATATAGCTGTCTCTTGCCAAAACTTGTCTTACCGTGAAATTTCTAGTCAGGTGTCTAAAAATCTTTTTGCAGTAATACCTTTTTTTTTTTTTTGCTAAACAATATGTTTCATCTAACGGTCAATAAAACTCCCTTTGAGCACAGCTTGTATTCTTCAAAACGTGTACAACAGGTTACATCAAGTTGATTGCCTTTTTTTTTTTATAGATACCATTTTATTCACAGGGGTTCTAGTGGACACAGTTAGTAGTAAAGTAATAGTAGTAATTAAAGTAATAAATTAATGCATCATTTCTTGAGCAAAGAACACAATTTTCTGTGTAGTAGCAGGCTCTATAATCTAATCAATGTGCCAATAAGTGCTGAGTATTTGGTTCCCTATGGCTAAGACTGGGTATTCATTCAGAGACTCCTTTAGCGTCTTTGGCTTTCTTGGTGGCTGTTATATCAAAAATTGCTAATTGCTAAAAGATGTACTAATGTACGTGGGTTTAGCTGAGGAGGCAGGAAACCCTCTTTTTCTAAAACCATAATGCTAGAGCACACTACGGTTTACAATATGTTTTCCGTATAGATAAAAAAATTTAGGTATATTTAAATCACTTTGAAAGCTCTTCTTCTGTTAATGGAGGATGGAATAAACAATTCTGTTTTAAAAAAGCCCCAATAAATAAGGTGAACTACCAACATAAACGAGCTCTAACCAAATCAGATCAAGAGATGTCTCTGACATCGGTTATGAACCAAATATACACACGTGAAGGAAGAGATGTTAAATCACGTATCCTTAAATTCAAACCAGTGAGGAGATGTTACAACGAAGCCGTTGCAGTTTACAGCTCAGATGAAATCACAGGATCAGAAATTCAGGTCAGGATCCGCAGGTCAGGATGGGACCTCGGGTCCAACCCCTGCCCCAGGCAGGGCCAGCTCCGGGGTCAGACCCGGCTGCTCGGGGCTTTCCCCCAGCGGGTCTTGAAACCTCCGAGGAGGTCCCGCTGCTCCTCTGCCCTCCTGGGGAAGAAGCTTTCCCTATATCAAGATGTTGTCGTTTTGTGGAGGATGGTCCTTGGAAGCTCTAGAAGTTATGTGGGAAAAATGACAGTCCAGTAAAACAGGTGGATCTTTTACGTAGTAGTGTTCTTTGGTAAGAGAGCACTTGTTCTCTACTAAATCACGTATCAGATTTAAATCGGCGCCGCTCCACCGTCTCCCCAAGCTGATTCCATTTGAAATTTCCCCCTGGCTTCGTAATGTCTGTCGTAGTGCGGTTCCTTTTCCTGATAATAATGTTTTAAGGCTTTGCTTAAGATAAAAGCTATCAATCTGATAACATGATGTTTATGTTGTATTTGCAGAATATGTGGATTGAGAGAACCATCTACGTGACAGCGTATAAATTACCAGGGATTCTGAGGTGGTTTGAAGTCAAATCAGTTTTCATGGTAAGATCAATTTGGCTTTATTGCAATTGCATAAAAGAATGGGGCTCTTATACAGCCAGGGAGCATTTATATTTCTGCATGACTGTGCTTCAGTTCTGTGAACAAGCAATCAATGTGGCTATATCTGGCATCCTAAGACAAGGGAACTTGCTTGCTGAGGATGCTGATTATTGACTGAGGGTGACTCAAGTAATGCTTTTCCACTCCTGAGAGAGGGAAATGCAGGCTGACTCTTCCAGGCCTTTAGGGCAAGGTCCGATCGAGTGCTTGAAGCACTTTTCTAAAGTATTTCTGGCTTTCAGCAGGTGAGCCATTACAGCCTGTGGTGTAAGCCGTGTGCCTAAAATGAAGAGGGACCCGAGGTGTTGTAGGGAGCCCTGCTACATCAGAATGAAACTAGTCTGAATTTTGGAAAAGAGGATTTGGGGATTTTGATTGTAATTTATTCAAAATATAGCATAAATCGAATGCGTTGTATGTGTCTGCATCTCTTCTCTACTTATCATTTGCGATTAAAGGTTGTTTTTGTTTCTCCTCCATAGTTAGCTAAACTATACCCTAGCAACCTCACAAAGTAACTCCAAATTACGCATTTCTCTGTTCTACCATTTAGACTGTTTAGATAAGACATAGCCATTAAATGCCTTTAAGATTAAATTATTCTTACGCAGCTGTAATTTTTAAGTAGCAATAAAAACATTGTTACTGCAGTTTTTTAAATCTCTCTTGTGAGGCTTATTTTTAAAGGAAAAGAACAATTTGCATATGATTAATTAAAACCTTTTTCATTGCTCCATTGAGGTTATGTTGGACAGTTGTATTTAGATGAACAGAAGTAATGCAGAAAATTACTATGGTATCTATAGTAACAGAATATGAATGTGATGTTTGACAGTAGTAGGCAGCTGAATAAAACACATTGAATTTTTAATGAATTTTGTATTTTCAATATAATCCTGATAGAGAAGATTGTATTTATCTTCATGATTGCAAAAAGTGTTGTTTATAAAGGCTGGCAAATCTGATGAAAGACTCTCTTCTTTACGAGTTAAGAGCACAGCCTGACAGGCTGCTTTATGCAGGCAATTTGTATACGTGCACCTTTAACGCTATGCTTGTCATCAAAAAGTGCATAAATCCTGGGAGAGTGCTTTCTATAAGCTTTTTGTAAGTAAGGATTATATTGCTCGCATAGCTGAAAAATGATACCAGAATAGAACTTAATAATATGTGGGAAGACGGCAATGGATAACTTTTGACCTAGCTCTGGCATAGTTACTACAAAATTGGTATTGACTTTCTTCAAGATTCCTGTCAGCTAAAATGCTGGAAGCACGATCACTAGGTTTACATCCCTGTAATGCTTAATTTTGATTATGGATACAGATATTATTGATGTTTCGCTAAACACGATGAATTAAAGCAGCCTTGCACATTTCATATTTTATTGATGGAACTAGAATATCTTTAAAGAAAGAGGTGAGATCATATCAAATCAGTGCTGAGAGAGAACTGAGTAATTTAATAAATGCGGTGTATTATGTTACATAACCCACAGGAACATGCATAATTTCCTTAAATCTTCCTATTTGCTTTTTAAATTCCTTCTGAGTACTTTTACCTAAACCTTTTCAATCTGTTCATTATCTGCAAGGAATTTGTTGTACACTTTCATTATTCTGTATCTGATTTGTTTTGGCTGGACACAAGTAGTCGTAGGGGGAAAATTTGCTGAGGCCAGCCAGTGAATTAGAAACTGGATTTTGAATTATACTTGGTTTTAAAAAGTACAAATACTAATCTCTATTTCGTTTTGATGTTTAATTTTTTAGTGTTGCAAATGTATCAGGAGTATATCATTTCTGTTTGCCATGAATAGATTGTGTAGTGTCCAGAGTTAGCAAGCTACTTGCAACAAGGCTTATAATTTACAAGTATAGATATTTTTAATGAATAGCTTTCAGTAAGGTCCAAAGCACAGTTTATAGTAGTAGGATGGGAACTGCAGTCCTCCATCTGCTTTTAAAAAACTAGAGGGAGGATTATAAGAGTAGTAAAAGAAAGGAGAATGAGAAAGCAAGCCGTGATTGCTGATATAGAAAAGTCAAAAAAGATGTCTGTCAGCTCAATGAGTGCTAATTTCTGCAGATATTCAAGAGCTTTAAAAGCAATGGTTCATCAAGAAATCATTCCATGGTTATAAGCCCATTAATACAAATAACAGAATCCTAAATTTAGCATGTGGTGTTTGCAACAGTTCTTGCCGAATCAGATGTTGAATATGGTCTTACTTTGCCTGTCCAAATTTCACTTGTAGCACGTTCAGCTCTGAACGGCAGTCGTCATCTGTCCGTCTGAGCCTGGTCTGCTCCGCAGCCACAGCAGAAACATCAGGCTTCTTACCTGCCTTCCAGAATAATTCACCAGGCATTTTAAAATGCTAATTAAAACATTCTTGATGTAATCAGATGGCAGGTGTAAGAGTAACAACTAAAGAGATTTGATTATAAGTGGTTCTCAGAAACATGGTAAGCAACTGATAGCCAGGTAGAAGTGCTTCTTTGTTTATGTAGCATTTATGTAAATTAGGGTGTAATCAAACACAGACTTGCATTTTCCTCACAGGCCTCAATTAACCTTCCTTTTCTATTCCTGCCACATCATTTTTTAATGTCCGTAGGCTATGACCTAAGTCTTCCCGTGAGGACTGTCCACACTGTGGGTTGCTGCAAGTTAGTGATTTTTAGCCCATTCACTAAATGTACATATTTTAGCAATATTTTAAATATTTTAATGCTGTTTTTTCAATATGAGCAACTGTCGTTCTGAAAGACACAGTATCTGGTCATAAATAATAGTTGGAGATGAGTCAATTAAAATAAAGCAAGTTTTACACAGTAGAAAGAAGACATGAAGACATCTGAGGAGCTCTCTTCATTGAAGTCGGGGCTATGTGAGAAAGAAAATTTCTTCTTCAGTTATCGACATTCAGATGAAGAAAATGTGACCTCGGGGGAAAAAGCACAGCAGATAGCTTAGAAGTCGTCTCTTCAACATATTAAACTCCATTTCCTTGGAAGTACACCAAAATAATCACTGCAAAAATCTCCTCTTGATTTTTGAGCTGTTTAGGATTACATTTTCCGTCGGAAAATCCACATTAAGTTATCATTTCTTTCTTACTGTTACATTAAGCTGGATCTTCTTTGTGCTGCTAAAACTCACTGACTTGTAATCTCTGATGTTCTCCATAATCCTCCAAAAACCTCACGTGATTCCTGTCAGAGCCTTTCTAAATGTTGTGCTGAGGTGTAATCCATTCCGCAGCAGTGAAATGCATTTAACTTTCTCCGCTGATACTGATTATCGTATCAGTTACTGCAGTATATCGATACCAAATACCTAAATGCCTGAAACCACCCTTTCTGTTAATTATTGGTTAAAATATCTTTTGTATTGAAATTCCTGAAATGTTTCTAATTGTGGTGGTTTGGTTGACAGCTAGTTCTGTGGCAGGTTAAAAGCTCTGCTCCTTGATTAAACCTCCTTTTGTTTTTATTTTAGGTTGAAATTAGTCCACTGGAAAATGCAATAGAAACCATGCAGCTAACAAACGACAAGATCAATAATATGGTTCAACAGCATTTAAATGATCCAAATCTACCCATTAACCCTCTCTCGATGCTACTTAACGGCATTGTGGATCCTGCAGTCATGGGAGGGTTCACAAACTATGAGAAGGTAACGTCAAAATGATCTGTCCTGCAGTGCTTCACCTCTTGAGCCTGGACTCTCCTGGAATGCTGCAGGACGTGTGTGTGTGTATTTGTATATAAACACTATGTGAGTGTCCCTTCATATGTGCGTTGTAGAACGTTGCTTAAAACTTACCTTTTTTAATGGCTTTCTGATATTTATGGATATGGTTTTGCCTTTCTACATTTGAAGTAAGAGTTGATATGTTTAGCAGCAAGAGTACTTATGTAGGGACGTGGTGGACAGTTGCTTGCTAGAGTTAGACACTGAGACCGATGACATTTCCAGCATGTGCTCTCACGCGCTTGGACATCGGAGCTTCAGTGACCAAAGTAACCGATTGCAATTCTCTCCTTTGCTTTCAAATGCATGAGTTTTGAAAGGATTAATCAAATGGTAGAGACTTCTGAGATACCAGTCAGTTGCAAATATGTGTAAGTAATCTTAACTGTCCGTTTTACAACATCAGCTTTTAAAGTTATATGGGATATATTACTTCTGCCAAGTAACTAGTGATAGGACGAGAGGAAATGGCCTCAAGATGCGCCAAGGGAGATTTAGATTGGACATTAGGAAAAATTTCTTTACTGAAAGAATGGTCAGGCCTTGGAACAGGCTGCCCAGGAAAGTGGTTGAGTCACCATCCCTGGAAATATTTAAAAGACGTGTAGATGAGGCGCTTAGGGACATGGTTTAGTGGGCACGGTGGTGTTGGGTTGATGGTTGAACTTGATGATCTTAGAGGTCTTTTCCAACCTTAATGATTCTATGATTCTATGGTAAGATATTCACATAGGGAAATGATAAACACTGTATCAATTATTTATGTTTTAAATATTAATCATATTAAGCTAGCATACACAAGCAACATGTATTTTGTAACACAAATGGAGAAGGTATATGCTGACTGACATGTCACTGTATCCATCCGTTTGTGTCCTTCTGTAACTCTCCTCCATTTCATCTACCAAAAATTCTTATGCCCTGGGAACTGCTAGAAAGACGTTTCAGAGATGTACCAAGCAGAAGTCCCCTGCAGGGTTGCCCACGAGATTTGGTCTTGATCACCATATGCTCATCGGCCCACTTTTCTGCTCACGAAAGATTGATGTCTTAATCTTAAGACACGGTGAAATTCTGTATCTCTTTCCTAGATTTTCACTTCGTGTTTGTAGCTATTAGTGCTATTTTGCAGAACTTTAGGGTTGATTCATTGATCTTTGCTATAGGCAATTCTTCCATGGTAGATGTTGATTCATTTTCTGAAATAACTGCTTATTTCTCTCTCTTGACTAGGCTTTTTTTACTGAAAAATATATGCACGAGCATCCAGAAGATCATGACAAGATTGAAAAACTAAAGGATCTGATTGCTTGGCAGGTAAAAAATTTTAAGTCAGGTTGGTTGGGGCGAACGGCTTTACAAAGACAGTTTAGTGTCACTTTTGAGAAAATTCAGACATTAAACTATTCACCCTGTGTACACTTCTTTGGCATTTAAAACTGTCTTGAAACTTGAGCTAAAGTTCATCTTTTCAAATCTGACATCATTTGTCATTTGATAAACCCACAAGGAACAAACATGATCAACCTCTTTTTTTTTCTTTCCTTTTTTTTTTTTCTTTGGTAACCCTAATACAGTGAATATCTCATCTGTATCAAATGAGAAAATATTTTTAGTAATGTTGGTTAGTATTACTGGCAATTTAGTTTCGCATTTTAATTTTCTAAGGCTGATTTCAGAAATTCTTCTAAGACAGTAAGGTGAAATGCTTAACCCTGAATCCCTCCTCCTGCTTGCACGGACTGGGACAGTATTTATTCACATATTCACTTCTTTCTTCAAACAACGTGTTTTCCATTTATTAAACTTCCTATGTATACTTATGGTACCTTTTACCACAGAATATTAAATGCAGGAGTTGCAAAAACTAACTTGCATGCAAAACTTTTAGTAAATTCATCGTTGTGAAACCTTTGCTTCATTTGCTGTATAACTTAACATGGTACAAAAACATTATTGCTTCATAAAGCATGTGAAATTACTTGGTATTTTTATGATGACATATTAGAGCAGAAATCATTTAAATGTAGGATCACACAGGTAATATTTCCTGAACCAGGAGTGGAACCCAGGTTTCCAGCCCAGTGCCTGAGACAAAGCAGGAACGCCCTCTTGCATGAAGAACTGTGTTTACAGGTACCAAAGAATATTTTTCAGGGCTAACAAGAAACAATTCCAATTTTGTTTCATAGTCATACACTGGACATTTTTCAGTGGTCTCAAGATAATTTTATAATAACTAAAAAAATATTAATATGATTGGAAATGGTTTTCCCCTAGAAGAAGAAGGTGCATCATTGTCTTTTTATATTCAATTTTGTCTTTATAATAAAGGAAGTAATTTACATTTCTGTAGGTTTCAATCTTAGAGGTAGTAGAACCAAAGATACAGAGTTCAAAAAAAAAGGTCCTCTGAAAACCATAAAATTATCACTGAATAAAAACTCTTTTCATTTGCCAAAAAAATTATGTATTTATTTATTTATTTTCTCATGAGCTTTTACAGAAGATTAGATTTTAGGAGCTTTAATTTTTTATAGAGGAAAATAATTTGATCCCAGAAGACTAACTTGATGTCCGCTGTCTTTGCCTCTGATAGCGATACTTCAAATGAATTGCAAACACACTTTTCCTCAGCAAAGATTCATTCTGGTGACATTTGTGTATTAAAATAATATTACTATTTGAAAATATGTATGGCAGCTAATCCCATTGTATTTTAATTATTCAGTGGTTTTAAATACATAATTTCCCATCAGTATGGTAGTTCCGAAACAATAGGAACCAGAAAAATAGGAAAAAGGGATCAAAAACTATTTTTATATCTGAAAATTCTTTTCACTAGAAGGTCTAGCCATTTCACGGCGGAAATCAGCGCTTTTGAATTACCTTACACATTCGATATACATTTAATGTATCTTAAGACTTAAACCTCTTCTCAAATTATTTCAGTTTTCGGAACACTGGCAGCAGAAGAAGATGGGAGCAGGGTGGGGAGCTGACTGCCAAATATCGGCTGGTGTCAGGAGAGGGAGTTGTTATGGAAACTTTCCGAAGTGAGGCAGTGGTCTGAACTCATCATGGGCTTGACAGTGATTGAAAGCAAAAATGAGTTTTCATTTTTCAATAATGCGGGGCTTGGAGTTTTGTAATCACACAGAGATTTTCTTTATGCTGTATAAATCAATCTGGATATATGAAATAGTAGCCTGACAATCATATTATCAGCTGACTAGTTAAATTTAATTTTTTTTCTATCCCCTTATGTTACCTTTTTCTCCATTGTGCTGTGGAATTCGTGCTCTTCAGGATATTATCCTTTTGTAATTCCTGTGAACTTTAAATATACGGGTTTTTTCTGTCTATTATTTTTTCAGATAAATATCATTAGTAAAGCAATGTCCATTTTTGTCCATCCTAGTGCTTTTTCAACTTAGAAAAAAATGTTTCCATGCAACTACATCATTTCAAGCTCATCTTTTATTTTAACATTAAGATAATGAAATGATTGATTGAAATTATGGTAATGAAATGAATGATTGATGACATTAGTCACTCTGTGTTTAGCTAATGTGTTTACAGCATACCAAAACTAGTATGTCACATAAAAATCTTGTGCTACTTCTACGTAGCTGAAAGCATTCTAGCATACAAAACTAAGTTTTTACAATCATATTTTATGATACCATTATTATGAAAGATTTTCTTTTAAGATGTAAGATTTTCTATTAATTTTAATAACTCAAATGTATGTAGCTTTTTCATTCTTTTCAGCCAAGCAGATAAAGATCCTTAAAAAAAAAAAGAAAAAAAATCGGGGAATAATTTTAAGTTGCAGTGGAACTATAAAATTCTAAAACCTACAAAGATTAGAGTTATGGAATAAGTGCTATCTTGAGCTGGTTTCCTTTCTCATGCAGCTCATTTGTTTCTAGTTCAGCTACTTACATTACCTTTACTTTTTCATGCACCTCTCCAAAGGTGAGGGCACCCTGTAGGGTCTTTCGAAATAGAGCCGTAAGCAAACCCCCCCATTGCTCTAAAGCCAAATGAATTGGCAATATTGGGAATGTGGCAAAATTCTGCCTCTGTCTCCGCATCCGATGAAGATTCATATAGATGTAAAATTCAGTGTCACTCGTCACCAGATTTCCCTGGGTCAATGTCTGGAAAGGAGATGTAGGAAGAATTTTGAAGTTAGGAGAAGCAGAAATGGTAAAACAGACTAAAGGTACTTTCTTTCTGGACTTGATAAATGTTTAAAGGATTAAGTGATCTTGGACAGGGAGATCAAATATCCTGACTCAGAAATCTCACAGAAGTTCTGTAGCAAAGCCACGGGAAGTTTATTAAATTCAGCTTCTGTTAAGGAATAACAAGCCTTTTCTTCTTCTGTTGTTTCTGGTCATATTTCGTTCCCTTATAGTTGGTGCCTCCTCTTGCCCATTCCTCGATCTCTTGACAGCAGTCTTCAGGTGCTCATGTTCTCCCAACGCAACCCACACTCACTCCAGCGGACCTGGCCATCAACCCCCCTATCATTTTGCTTCTCCAAGTGCCAGAAGGTCTCCACGGCTGGTTGTATACCAGTGTATGCACCCTGGTGTATGCCAGCAGTGAAACCCTCCTTAGCACCTTCAGTCTGGGGCACAGAAGGAAGCACCTACCTTTTTTTTTTTTCCTGACTGGGAGATTTCCCTACAAGTTGCTTGATTTTCTAAATTGGAGATGGCTGATCCCTAGGACAGGCTCATTAGTGCATTTTCTGCTTGTAAAAATTATCTCAGGGCTGAAGACTCAGACCCCACGAGTACTTCGTCTTGATAATTTGATTTTTCTAAAAGAATCTATTTTAAAAGTCCGCAGGTTCTTTTAAAGAAATGAGCCAAGTGACCACTTACCCCTGCAAAATAGGAGGGTCAGAGCGTGGCCTGATAATTATGAAAATTTGGAAATTCATTTACTTACTCAGAGCAGGGAAATTTTCTGATTTTAATGTTTAATTTTTGTAGAGTGCAAATCCATATGGCTATAAATAGAAGTGGCTACAGTAAAAAATTTTGTCATTATTTTTACTTCTTTTGTAGTCTTTTAGAAAAGAAACTGTGTCCATTTAAATAGTGCCAAATCACAGAGAATCATCTTGATAAGATTTCTTGAGTTTGTTCATCTGTAATTCATCTGTGTATTTATTATTCTCCTTACTAATAAAGCTACTCCTTCTGATTGCTGCTCAGTCTTATTAGAAAAATCTGTTTTTAATCAGTATTATGATTTAATTATGAATTATTAAGAAGAAGCCTCTTAGCTTGATTGCTGCAGAGAATATCTAAGTTAGAATGAGAGCACTGTGTGGGCTGAAACGGACCTGGAAGAGAAAATATTTTTCTTAAGCTGGAGGTAGAAAACTCTAATGGTATGTCTGGATAGCTGTGGGAATGAAAATGTCTCTCTTAAAACATTTTAAAAGGTCAGCTACACCTCCACACTATGAACTAATTATATAATCTTGTGTTGGCATGGATATTTTGTGACAGAAGCCTTGAAGATAAATGATTATTTTCAGTTACAAAAGAGAATTAATTTTTTTTTTCTCTTCTGTTTTGTTCCCAAAGAAAATAAAATAATTTTTCCAAGGAGAAATGTATAGTATATAAAACTATATGTTTTATTAATAAATATTGCTCTGCAGTATATACGTGTCCAAGGATATAGCTCATCTGCAGTTTTAGAAATAGCATTTATTAAAGAAAACATACAAGTATTTTTTCCTTCAAGGTTTTATTCTCATGAAACTGGGAAAGGACTGATATTAATAACCCGGTGTGAGAGTCGTCATTCATCACCATCAAAATGGCATCAGTTTGCCATTTTAAAGTACAGTGTGTATGGGGGCCTGTGAATATAACATCACAGGAATATTTGTTATATATGCTGTCTGTTAAATTCAGTATATGATTACTAGGCAGAACTATGGGTGTATTAATTTTAAAGGACTTTGGTTAACAGAGAAAAAAGGAAATAGTGTATAACAGATTTTTAGAGCTTCTTATACAATGAATGGTGCTGATGATTATGATGATGGTGATTGTTGTTGTTGTTATTATTATTATTGTTGTTATTATTATTATTATTATTATTATTACTCCATTAGATCTTTCACTCCCCTTGCAGCATACGTGGGAGTCTTGCCCTAACCCTTCGCTTAGGAAGGACTGGGCAGACTGAAGCAGCGTAACTCTGTTTTCCAGATCCCGTTCCTGGCGGAAGGCATCCGGATTCACGGGGAGAAGGTGACGGAGGCACTGCGGCCGTTCCACGAGCGGATGGAGGCTTGCTTCAGGCAGCTGAAAGACAAAGTAGAAAAACAGTATGGGGTCCGCGCTGTCGTAAGTTACCTGCTAATTTTATGTTTCCTAAATATGCAGAATTTCTCTAAATTATGGGCAACTGTGTATTTCTGTATTACAGTTCCCACTGATTAAAAAAGCAATGTTGATGCAGCATTGCCCAGTTCTCAGCAGTCATCAAATTATTAAATACTGAGCAGATGCTATAAGAGATGTTCAGAAAGCCTTGGTACTTTCATTTTCTAGCGTGGGAACAATTTCTAAATTGCCTGAATCTGTTCCTTGAAAGTCAAGATAATTCTTCAATATTCCATTTTTAAGGAATTGGGTTTTAAAAAAAAAAAAAAGCCTCTATAGCATGATATTTCTAGAGCTGAATGTCACCTTTCCATAGATGTAATTCCTTTTGAGATGCGAAGGCTGTGCTGCTCTACAGTAGCGTGCAGTCTTACATACTCTGGCACCACAGTAAACATAAGCAAGCAATAAAAGGATAGCTGCTACTTAATGAGATTTAGTAGTGCTGGAGTTCATGCTTTTCTCATTCCAACAAGTTATTTTCAGTTGCTGCTTCATCTTTAAGGCACAGCCAAGAATTTGGTGGTGTTTCCACTGCTTTTGAGTGTTACTCATCAGGGAGGAAGGCCAAAAGCCAGCATACAGCTTCATAATTCAGAATATAATTGATAATTCAGTCAAAAGCCACGTGGATTGGGTGCTAGTATATGATCAGTTTTTAAAATTATTTAAAAACCCAAGATGCAAGTGGTTAGAGTTGCTCTAGGACTGACTATGTGGAGCTGATGTCCAAATAATATATTGAGGGCTGCTGGGGTGAGCTTTATCTCTGTCTACACGTAGTCCTGACGTGCTATAATTTTTAGGTTTATTTGTGAAATGACAGTAGTACGTGAAACTTGCATATGCAGTATATATCTTCTCACTGCTCCATAAAATAAAGCACATCCTATTCAGCAGCAAAGACCTGTATGTCCTCTACCATGCACGTGTGCCAAGATGACCTGGCAGGCAGTCGGCTCCCTGTGATGGCGAGGTGCGGCTCCTCTCCTGCCTGGTGTCTCTGCAGCCCCCCCACCTCGGCAGGGGACACCCCACGCAGCCCTGGGGAGGAGGATGGCACCGCAGGGTGCCGTGGTGGCAGTAGCCTGTCCTTGGCACGTTGGAAGTGCCAGGAAATTCTGGGGTCCCCCCCCTTTGCTGCAGAAGTTTTTAGCTGAACTTGGACTCGCCAGATCTACTCGCTGTTGAGTTGCCTGGTTCGTTTTGGTTCAGGATATGTAAGTAGGCTTCAAGTATATCACTTGCCCAATTTTTAGAGAAAATTTTACCTCCAAAAGAGCAAACAGTGTGGTATATTTGGGACGATACGCATTTTCCCCAAATTGGACTCAAGAATATCCTATACCAGAAAACATTCCCACAAAAAGGACTGGTATTAAAACAAAATGATCTCGAAAAGCAGTGATTTATTTTTAAGATTGCAGAGATCTTTAAGATTGCACAGATCCACCGTCTGTCAACAAAAGCCATCTAAAAACAAAGGAAATCACCAGCAGACCATTAATTACTGGGCCATGGCACAGGGAAGCCAGCTTGCCAGCCAGCACTTTGGACTGCCATCTCATCTCCATCCCTGGCTTTCCCTGGCATCCTGGAAGCAGATAAGGAGCTTGCACTGTAATCCCATTAACTGCCTTTTAATAAGAAAGCCAGTTAGCAGGTCCCAGCAGGTGAAGGACGTGGCATCAAATGGCAGGTGCTTCCCTGCAAGTGCGTGGTGGTTCCTTATGAAAACGCCAAACTGCATGGTTGCCCCAGTTGGGGTTGGGTCATCATTTTTGGAGGTGCTGCATCAATTCACATATAGTATTGAGGCAGATATTACTTCATGGGTTCAGATTTTGAAGGTTATCTCTGCAGCCATGAGGCTAAGAACGTCTGCGGTTGTGATTTTCGCCTTGAACCTGTGATTTTGAAGGTTATCTCTGCAGTCATGAGGCTAAGAACATCTGCGGTTGTGATTTTCGCCTTGAACCTGAAAACTCAGTGTCTAAAGCCCAATTCACAGAGGAGAGATCACAGAGAAGAGAGTGGCCTCTTCATGCCCTCCCTGCCTCCCCATCCTTAAACCCTCCAAGGCAAGAATATCAGATGGGAGCTCCATCACAATCTAGTCCTCAATAAATTAAGAAATAGAAGATTGAGAAATAGAAAAAAAAAGAAATTGATAACAATTACAAGTTCTCCAATTTTACCTCTGCCCCTAAATAAGTAGCAGTCACTAAACTGATTCTAGAAAGAATGAAGCAACCAAGATACGCCTGAACAGCCTTAAACCAGCACCCTCTTCATCCAGTTCTGATTATGGTCACTAACGGGTGCATGCCACTGAGTTTATGGATGTCATGCCAATCGCATCAATATAAACAGGGTGTGAATTTGGTTCCAAATTATCTCTGGAAAATCCCCCGGAGATTTATCCTGAAGAGTGGATGGTGCGGGATATGGTGAGGGAGAGAGCTTCAGCTTTCTGCTCAGCGAGGTGCAGAGCATCCGGGATGAAGGAGGCGGCAAGAAAGATGCTGCAGCAGGCGGGCAGCAAAAACGTGCCAAGTGATGTTGTTCTCTGAGTGCCCAAAACTTCGGTGGAATAGTACACGCCAGTGAAGTATCCTGTTGTATTTTATGACAGGCCTTCCTTCAGAGATTAATTTTCACTTTTGTCTATAGCGATGACTTTTTTTTTAATGGGAACACTGAGATCTTATGGGGAACGTGCCAGCCGTTATGGTGTCCTTCTAAGTGGTGTTCCTTTTGTAGTCCTTCAAGTCCCATCTTGCTAGTATATTTAGGAAGAGAAAAGTTCAAATAGTAATTTATTCCCAAGGAGAACAGGAATAATTGACATTAATGATATTTGCATGTCAGTCACTTCAATAATATACATTTACATCATCAGGGAGATGACTGGAAAGTCATACCCAGGTGGTGTTATCTTTCTAATTTCACTCTACCCACCAGTAAGAATTGTCAGGATTGATGGAGTTTTATCGCTTGTACAAGGCCAATTTACCAGTAGTTGACAGGGTGGAAAATATACCTGTAATTAAACAGCATGAGAGTCTTATTTGTTGACCGAAAGAGTTCAATTATTTTATGCATATATCAGTTATTAATGACTAATAAAGCTTGTATAAATATTCAGAATTTGAAATTGTCTGAAACAAACAAACCAAAAATTTCCTGTATTTTCTTCTTAACCTAGATGTCACTCTGTAAATTGGCTCTCTTGACATAAAGTTCCTCTTAGTGGGTTTTTTCTTTTTTTTTTTTCTTTTTTTTTAAAAAAAACTCCATTTAATTTAAATGTACTGACAGGGCAGCCACTTCAATTGTAGAGATGGATTTAAAAAAAAGAGTTATTTGTAGAAAGCTCCTTTTTTAAAGCCCAGATGTAAAAAAGCCCAGATGTAAATACAAAAGCCCAGATGTAAATACAAATGAATTACTGGAATATGTTTAAGATTATACATGTGCCTATAAGGACCTAAATATTTTTTTCCTAGTCCTTTAAGTGGATTTTCTTTAGAATTTGTTTCTTTGTTGTTAAACACAATGTATAATTAAATAGTATAAAACTCTACATGGAAGAAAAACCATCAAACCTTTCCACATTACTTTTGGTAACCAGATGTCAGCTATATCATGATTTAAGAAGTAAGATCTTAGATTTCCTTATTGCAGCTTTCAAGTCTGGATGATAGACGAGGCAGTCGACCACGGTCTATGGTGAGATCCTTCACGATGCCGTCGTCTTCAAGACCCCTCTCCGTTGCATCAGTGTCTTCCATCTCCTCTGACAGCACACCTTCTCGGCCTGGCTCGGATGGGTGCGTAAGTCATTCAGGGTTTATCTCCGTAAAGCATGATTTGGTGTGCACATCTATAGGTTTTGAAGATTGTCACCACCCCGCTCCAGATCTCAGTGCTATCACGGTGTTACTCCTTCCGACCCTACTGACTCCTCCTATGTGGCAGCGTGACGTTTGTTTGATCTCATAAGGAATTGGGGGTTTTTTGGTTGGGTCTTTTCCCAGTGTATTTTATTCCAGATTTGATTCATCATAAACATAACATAACAGAAACCCCACAAACGTTAATGTGACAGAATGGTGTGAGTAACTAGTGTGGGTTGGGGGTGGTGCTTTCAAGTGACAGCCTGATATTGGCTAAAAAAAACCAACTTATGTAGACATTTATCTTAAAATATATTCCTTGTCCTTTTTTTTAACCAAGATAAATACAATGCTCTTCTTGGTCCTCTTTAAAACAAAGTTAAAGAAACCCCCCTAAGCATTCAAACAAAACCCCCCAAGCAAACAGGAGATAAATTATCCCCTTTTAAAGTATTGCAAGTGTAATAGTTTGGAAGTGATCTTTTGCAAAGTCGGTGATGAGACGGCCCTTACGTGGTTAACAGGTGGAGCTTGGGAGAAGGAAGGGATTAGCTAACTGCTCAATCATTTCTTCTCACTTCTGCTGCAGAGGAAAAGCTGCTTATGGCAAGATTGTACTTCAAGACTTACCAAGACATTTCACATGAGAACTGGGAATTCTGTTGATAAGCCCGGTCTCACAGTCGCATCCCTCAAAAGAACAAAATAATCTGTTTCCTTTCTGGGGTTTCCATGCAGCCTCAGAAGTCCCTTCTCCCTCTTCCTCCCCCCAGGCATTCCCGAAATCCAGAAAGTCAGTATTTGATGAAGGCGGCAGTTTTTTAAAGCCTCCTGAAGGGCTGCTAACTTACAGAGATGTGCTAGAAACGTGTGTGTCCCTCGTGCACCTTCAGAGGGAGTTATTACCTGACTAGAGAGTAAAAGCATCAAGTAAAATTAAATACAGCACCTGAGGACCAACATGATACTTACCTTGATTACAAACAGTTTATTCTACCCATTGGGTAGAACTGCAAACAGAGCGCAATTCAGCTCTCATTACGTTACCCTCTATAATGTATACACGGTGAGTCACGTTGATACAAATGTAGGACAGCAGAGATGATAATGCGTTTCAACTAATTCATCCACAAAAGTTGTCTTGCTGGAACTTGGGGATAACTACCATCCCAGGTTAGTGGGCAACTTTATTTTATCTCGGAAGAAAAATACTGATTCTTTCCCTGCCTGCCTCTACCTCTTTCTCTTTCTCCCTTCAAAATCATTATATGTATTTTTCTTTCTCATTGGATGCTATTTTCTTAAATTTCACGTCTCCATCCCAGCTTTGTTGTAGTAGGTGTCACTTAGCAGTTTTGGAGGATCTCATGAGTCTTCTCAGTATGTATATTAAAAAAAACCTCACAAAGATCACAGTGCAGCTCAGCTCCTGCTCTGAGCCTGGGGCAATACAGCTGTAATACATGTGAGGAAAATATAATGAACAACTCCCATCACTGAGAAGACCTGAAAAAAATGCTCATTTGCTTGATCAATGGAGCAGGAGAAGAAAAATCACCAGATGTAAATAACATAATGAAAGACCTCAAAAATTCAAATGACTGTAAAAATCACGTAGGTGGTTTGTCACTACTAACTTGGAAGAAGTTCACCCATGTACCTACCATAGTTGATTGGGCTTATGGTCAGTTGTTCTCTCCTGCTTTCCGTTTCCCCCCCTCTTCTTACGTTAGTTCTGAGATTAGAGATGAAGCTAAGAAAAAGAATTAAAAATGGAGCTGACAGATGTCTTGCCCAGATGACCCAACTTACATTTTATGCCATCTCCAGTTTCTCCTGCTTTGGAGCTTTTAAACAGTAAAAACTCAAAGCAGACATTGACATAGTATGTGTTTTACAACTCCCAACTCTGCGTATAAATAAAACTCTGACTTTAAAAAAGGACCTTGGGTTTATTCACTGCTTAAAATGGGACTTAGAAGTACAAATCTGAGCACTTAGAAGCAGTGGTTGGAAGTGGGGAAGTCCCAGTGTGCCCGTGTGATTTGTCGTCCGTTGAAACTCCTAATGTACTTCAAGTAGGAGCATGGCGTGCTAGCCCATTTTATCACCGATACGTTGCATACAAATAATTAATAGTACTAATAATAGTAATGCCTGGAAGGGAAGCAATTAATCATTGTCTGAAGAATGGCAATTCCTCTTGTAAACTTGCAGCCAGCCTGCGAGGCGGCTGTCACTGCCCTCCAGCCCAGCGCAGCCCATGTGGTCTTGGCTTTGGTTATGAGGGTGATGGCTCAGGGGCCGTTGCCGCAGGTACTGGTTTGAGCATCTTTCCATCAAATGAACTAACTTAGGCTGAAAACTGAAGGGCCTTTAGTGTTTCGAACAACAACAACAACAAAAATAATAATTTTGGATATTGCTGCTGGATATTCCTGCTAATAGAGAGGATTACAATAACTTCACTGCAAATTGTCTGAAATAAGAATCCTGCAGTATTTCACAGCAAAGACTGTGGGCTGTACGTGCGTGCATCACCATGGCATAGTAAATACTTTTCCAATGTTAAAAAGTAAGCTGGTTTCTTTCTTTGGGGATTTTTAGTTTGGTTTCAGTTTTGTAGTGTGATGATTTGAGACATTCTCTTAAAATCTGTCAGTGTAATTTTGACTAGGGTATGATTTTAGTGGTTTGTTTAGTTTATAATATAAATTAAAGTATAAAGTACTTTGTCTAGCTAAGAATATTTTAGCTCGTTAAGAGCGAAATATGTCTTTACCTTTTATTTAAACTAGTCATTAAAAAAAGGTGTGATAAGAGAGATTCCTTTAAATTACTGAGTGAAAATTAGCTAAAAAGAGTTCCAATATTACTTAGAATAGTGCTTTCCCTA
>NW_009225172.1:55665-73527 GCF_000690835.1 Fulmarus glacialis
ACTCTTTAAAAAATGAAGTTTTCCTTTAAAAGTTTATTGTACCTCTCAAGATTTTTTCCTTTGTAGACAGAAAAAAAATAGTCATGGACTGTAAAAATTGCAGAGCTGATGGTAGTAGTATATCAGCCTTGCCTATATTCACACACCTGAAGCATTCCAGGTGGGAAAATACATCTGCTTTTTGGAAACTAGCCTTGCCCTTCATTGTTAACTGACCGATTTGTCATTCTTGACTTTATCTGTAATATCAGAACAACTAAGCTCAGGCCCCCTGGCTCCCCCTCACCAGGTCATGCTGTAGGTGAGCAGAGGTGTGGATCTGTGAGTATGTGTGCACGCTCGTATGGATATATACCTCATGCATGCATGCAAAACCAAACGTACACACACAGGGTGTTACTACAGACAGGAATGGTGCTTGTGTCTGTGGTTAAACCTCTATACTTCATGCTTTTGTGCAATGTATAGGTGTTTCCTTTGCATTAAGGGTGATATTGTTTGCTTTTCTGTGAAAAGGTACTGTGATTTTGATGAGTTACAAGGGTTTATGTTGTGCATGTTCAACAGAAAATCACTACACTTCTGCAAAACAACTTCTCAATTGTTATTCCTTCTCTGGAGAATAAATACATCCTCTTTCCCCATCAAAAAAAAAAAAAGTCCAGGAGGAATTTGGGGACTTGGCTATTTGTTAAAGAAATCCTTAAAGCCATTGGTCTGCCACATATGGACTGCCTCCAAGGCGCAGGGGAAGTAGAGGTGACATTTCTTTAATGCATTGGACAATTACCTGCACAGCTATCGTGCTGATTTCCACTGGATTCCATGTCTGCTGGCACGCCTGCCGTGGTGCCACAGCACATACAGTGGGAGTGCTGAGTTAGAAACTCATTTTTATGTAAACCACGTACAGTGAAACTCAGGAGTTTGTGTAGCTGTAAACCAGTAAATTTACTACAGAGCAGGGAAATACGCGGTACTGGCTCTTCAGCAGTTCTGCAGTAAATTTTATTGTAAGACAATTACGACTGTTATGACCTTCTGCCCCCTCCTTTTCTCTCTAATGAGTTTTCCTGGATTAGCAAAGCATCGTTAACTCAAGTGAGACTTTGGGAAATATGTAAATGAATATTAGGTGTTTTGAAAATAGCATTTTATTGATCTAAGCAACAACAATTTTCTTTAGGTTTGTGCTGGAGCCGCTCCTGCCAAAAAAGATGCATTCTAGGTCTCAAGATAAATTGGACAAGGATGACCTAGATAAAGATAAGAAAGAAAAGAAGAAGGAGAAAAGGAACAGCAAGCATCAAGAGATATTTGATAAAGAATTTAAATCTACTGATATTTCTCTGCAGCAGTCTGAAGCAGTGATCCTTTCAGAAACGGTAACTTTATTAGCAAGTAATGCTTTATCTAATTCTGAGCAGTGTTCTTTTCTTTTTAAATAAAAATGTTTATTTTTAGACCAAAAATAACTCTAAGGGAATACGCTACGATGTTATATATGTGATTATGAATCAAAAATACAGATTTTATTTTCAGTGTAAAAAAAATCATGGTATCCCATATGAAAATCTTACCAAAAGCTATATATGACTGTTTGATAAAAGGAACAGATGGTATATCCTAAGTAAAATAAATGCTACCATTTTAGCAGCCTCTTGAATTTATGGTTCCCAATAGATCGTGATGGGTTTTCTCATATTTCAGCTGACTACCGCAAGACACTTTTTGGCAGAAATGTTACAAGGTCATTTCGTGCATGGCAATTACGTATTCTTGAAAGGCTATTTTGAGCAGAAAATTGTAAGCAGTTCCACTGGTGGATGTGTGTAAGAATATTAACTACAGAGCATATCTCTTTAAGCCCTCTCTTCTTGGCATATATTTAATTCATTGAAACTGTTCTAAAGGCTTAGGTAGCTTAAGAAATGGAAAGCAAGGCCATTTTCAGCTGGAGCAGGCAGTGCGTGAACTAACTGTAACCTCCAAATCTCTGCCTGGACACCTGTTTTGAGGCCAATAGTTTAAAACTTGCCCTCCAGAAATAAATGTAATGTTCTTTTAAAGATTTGCAGAAGTACTTGTAGGGCCAACTTTTAACTCAGCAGAGTCTTTCGTTGGTGGCTGTGTCATTTACATTGGACTTTCGAAACGGTTTCTCACTGACCTGTGATGACCAGATCCTTTAGGTCTTTCTGTTTGGTATTTGTAGCGGAGTATTACTTAGATGTTCAGCCATAGTTCCTCTGTTTTCTGGATTTGCTCCTTCTTTTCCATCCAGAGATGAGCTAATCTCTCAATTGTGTCTTCCGACATCTTGGAAGTTGTTTTGTCTGCTATGGCCTTGGGCCCAGTATTAGCTCAGCAAAAACTCAGATAAAATCCCTTTTGTGCGTCTCAGGCTTTTCACCCCAACTCCTTTGAAGCCAGTGATTTTTTCCATTGACTTCAGTAAATTTTGGATCAGCCCTGGTTTGTTTAAATGGAGATTCCTCCTGTCAAAGCCAGTCAGGTGAGCATCATTAGAGTGTTTTCAGACAGCAAATGCATTTTGCATAGATTTCCATATGTCTCGTCTTTTTGACGCAATGCATTCAAATCTGCACATTGCAGCAGTTGTATTTTGACTAAGCCTGAACGCTGCAATGGGAAGGCTTGCACTCGCATCTCCCAGATCCCCAAACGGACTAGCAGAGCTTGTGGAAGAAGAGCATTAGTCACAGGAGAAGAAAGTTGTATTTCAGGGCAGCTCAGTCAGTTGGACCTGCACAAATCCATGAGACCAGTTGGGAGGCGTCCAAGGATGCTGGAGAACTGGTTGATGTCACTGCAAGGTCACTGTCATCTCTGAGAAGTCTTGGACATTGGAGAAGATTGCTTATGACTGGAAAAATGCAAATGCTGGCTGGAAAGGAGGACATGATAACCCTTCAAGGCATATTCCCATTTGTCATCTGAGGAACAAAAATGAGCAAAGCCCAACATGGTTTAGCTCAAGTTTTCCACTCTTCCCAGTCAAGAGCTTTCAGTGGATGACTGGTATGAGTAGTTTTCCCCTGGTTATAGAGAGGGAGGAAAATTAAATGTCAGAATTAGTTACGTACCGTTACTTTGAGCTTCCTGAAATCCACGGATCAATAATATGAAACGGAATTTACTGATGAGAGAAAAGCTCTCCCTTTTCAGTATCTGCAAACTACTTGATGAGCTCCAAAATGACCAAGTCAATTTTTAATGCTTGGTTTAGTGTGGTTCATTTTCTCTTGTAGGTGAAATAGAGGAAACACTTTTGAGATTAGTTTACAAGAGTGGTTGTACAATTCCCACTGCTGTCTTTAGGAATTTTGTACAGATAATGACAAGAAGTTTAAAGATAAAATTTGTCTTGTCTTGACATTTTTGCACCCTGGAGACATATGTCCCCTATTAATGATATAAAAGGGAAATTGTTATCTTTTGTGGGTAAAAATTCAGCTTTTCCATTGTTCTACTTTTGTGGGCTGCACTGTGTGCAAATTCCCTTTTTAAGTTTAAATTGCTCCCAAAACACTGTTACTGCTGTGTTTTATGAAGAAAAAGGCATTTTGATTTCTCTTGCATTAGGAGCTTGGAAGCAGAAAGTTTGCTAGCTTAAAAAAAGATGATGATGAAATGGAGGGGGGAAAAATTAAGGATTGTTTTTTTCCAAAAAAGTTGGAATCCAGATTTGACTAGAAATGGAAATTAAAATAAAGATTTAAAGAGCTTTTAAAGTGAGATTTTAGTAATAAATTACTATTAGTTACTGGATTTTGTATTATAGTTACTGGATTCCTTCTGTTGAGAATTTTAGAACTCACTTGTACCATCACTAACTCAATTACAAGATTTCAGTTATTTGGTGAATCTTCTAATGGATTCTTAGTTCTGACTTCTAAAATATTTGGGGGTTTTACAGCAAAAAACATGGAGCTTTTACATTTTCTTTAAAAAGGAGCATTCGGAGGCCGTTTTGTCTAGTTGTATGGCTTAAATACTTTTTCCAAATTTCACTGTACTCATAATGAATTTATTGACTGATCAAAACCCAAGCCCTAATTACAGCGATCTTGTACTACTGTGATCTTATCAGAAGAAAAATTAAGCACTTTAGTATGTGAAGATGATCAGTAATGTCTTTATAGTTTTCTAGAGATTTATATCTTCTTTTAAGTATCACATAAACTTCTTTAACATAAATTCTCATTGTTAGTTCTTTGATTCCATGAGCTGATAGCAAACCTAACACTGAAGTCAGGTAGTTAACAGACCACTTGAAAGCTTGTGTAAGAAATCAGAATAACAGGCTGTACATTTTACTGATTTAGTCGCATCTAACGTCACTCACTATTGATCCTGCTTTTGTTAGACCAAAAATAATTAGCAATGGGTTCGTTATGGATTAGTGGTCTCCAAAGAGTTCATATTCCCTAGCAGAACTGTGATTTATATGAAGCTTTAAGAAAAGGACCAAGCTTGTCAATCACAGAATTTATCTGAGGTAAGTAGCTACAGACCAGGTTAACTTGGGAACTTGAGTCTAGTTGTTGGTTTTTCTCTTGATTCTGGCATTGCAGCTTTCCTAATCAATTAGTGTATTTCCTTAGTTGATTTTTTATAATTATATGCCTCTGAGAAAGTGATTACTGTGCTTATCCATTCTACTAAAAATATGCTTTAAAAGATCTTGAAAGAAGAAACCTTTGGAGTCTTTAGCACTTGAATTTTAGTATCAGGCAAATTTCAGAAAGGTTACCCTGAGGTCTCGATGAACTTTCAAAAAAAGGTACATACTTTATGGTCATTCATTTCTTGTAGAAGGGTCTCAGAGACACAGCCTTTTATGCAAACCCTTTTAGGGTTTGTTTTCTGACAATAAAAGGAGGCACTCATACCTCATTTTAGATTTCTCCTTCACAACACACTTTTTAAAAAAACATTGTGAAATGACAAAATTCTTCAGAAAGTATGAATTGCTGCTGGCATTTTCTGTTTTGTCCTAATGCAGTACCATGGCTATTCCGTCTTAACGTCAGGTTGCTGCTCCATTTTCTGTGATCTCCTGGAAATAAAAAATTCCTTTCTTCACTGCAATTACTAGAAATATGTGGATAGGTAACAAACAGTAGAGCTCAGAATTAAACTCAGTAAAAGGAATCACCTTAACAAAGGATTAGTTGCTCATCAGATTACAAGTATCATTTCAGGGTTTCTGATGGAAAATTGAAATGGACTATGAAGCAGCCAGAGCAAAACAATAGGGATATTTCAGTGAATTAAATATAAGCACAAACAGGCGCCATCAAGAAAGTGTTTCTGGACATATGATGTCTCCCGCAGAAGAGGTTTCACCATGCAAACAATTGAAGAGATAAATTTTAAGAGGGAAGTAGAGCCGTGTGAGAAGCAAGAGATTTTGAATGCTGTATAATTTTGTGTAAGGATATAGACTTTCTTAGCTCTTATTAAGGAAGTGTTTGGGGAATTGGCTCGTTGCTTCAGAAAAATATGCCAGGCTATGGGAAGGTGTGTGCATTAAGTCTCCTTGTGATTCCTGGGGAGAAGGGAAAACCATTTGGAGCTGTGAAATACTGCATTAAATCAGAAGTATGGTATGTTATCATTGCCCTGTTACTGTTTAGGAGGTAGTGGGGAAAATGTAGCAATCCCAAGGTCTGCTGCTCAGTAACAGTATGTATTCCTTTATGTCTCACTGGTTTTGTCCTTGTGCAGATCAGCCCACTAAGACCACAGAGACCAAAAAGCCAAGTCATAAATGTCATTTCAAGTGAAAGACGTTTCTCTGTCTCTCCATCACCTCCCAGCTCCCAAGTGACGCCACCCCCAATAACTCCACGGACAAAACTTTCTTTCAGCATACAGTCCAGTAAGTCTTTAATTTTAACTAAATTTTCTTTTCCTAGCAAATTTTATGCAAAATAACTTCTACTGGGGAGATGTGTTTCCTGAGCATTGCATTACACATTGGTTTGAGTTCTTGGAGTTAGTCTTTTTGCCATCACCATGGGATTGCTTGCAGGAACAAGAATTTACTTTTTAACATCATGCCTCTTGTATTTGCCAGCAAAAATTATTTCCACATTTTACAAAAGCAAGCAAAATTGTTGCATTGAAAAAGTTTCTTTTCCTTTTTAAGTAATCATTAACAATTACTTACGTGTAGAGTTACTGTCGAAAATTAATGTTGTACTTGATTCTATATTGGATTTAGGGTATTTTGGAGCATAAAGACTGAAAAAATCATCTTTTAATGTAATTGTACCTTGAAAGAACTTTTATTTGCTACGTAGTGCGTAGTGAGTACAAGCCAGAAGGGGGGAAAAAAGTCAGTCTTTCTGATGTATTTTTTGTTTGACATTGACGTCTATCACTCCATTTTTCTGTAAAATACCGTCTGTTTGCTTCAGTCTTCAGGAAACCCTATTGCAAAACTAGGTGTAATACACACCTATTTCTTTTACAGTGCTATTTTCCAAAAACTGTTATTCAGAGTTTTCAGTTGCTAGCATGTGACAAAAAAAGAAAAAGATCCTTTTGATACGTGCAACCGAATGCTAGTACAATAGTCAAGAGGTCAATGTTAGTAAAGAGGAGAATAGATGATCAGTTTGACGAAAAAAGTCTTGTTCTATCGAGGTCACTGTTTTATTTACTTTTTTTGATACTTAAAACCTTTTCCCTTAAATAATGAGTGTTTTGGAAAGTTCTTGTTGCCAATTGCAGATATATGTCCTGTGACCAGGAACGTGTTTATTCTACAAATCTGTAGCAACAGAATTGTCTTCTAAAAGGCATGTGGCTTTGTTTTAATGATCTGAAATTGTTGGTTGCAAACATGTGGAAAAGGGATAAGCAAGTGCAAATCAATGCAATGTTTCCTTTGCATAGTCAGGCACCCAAAACAAGTATTTTGATAACGGTGAACTCTCTCCGTTCATTGCAGTTTTGATAGCCAAAAACTACCAGTATGCTAAAAATTGGAAATAGGGGGAAGTAGAGTATGTATAGTCCTGCAAAAGATACTCTTTGAATTGGATTATTTCTTCCTGTGTACATTTTATTAAAACTAACTTGATCTCTTTTTTAAAAAATTATCTGAAGCTATCATGTATTTCTGAGAATACTTATGTCTATATGCAAGAGATTTATGGGTGTAATGTAAAATAGGTTCAGCTTATTGCAAAAGCCATGGGACTTGTCCATAATCGTTTGAGGAATTGTAGTGATAATTTTTTTTAGGAATTCCAAGGATAAAGAAGTTACTTCAGTGCACAAATTGGCTAAAAGCAGTTAATGGGTTGCTAAGCAATACTGCTTGCTTGTTAGCTGGCAGTTCAGGAGAATGGAGTGTAAAATTTGATCATTAGGTTAAGATGAAAAAAAAGTCATCTAACTGATCTCTTGCCAGCTCAAAGATAATCTCAGTGGCACGTGTCCGGTAAGGAATAAAATATTCAGAGCATACTAATCTGATGAGACACCTTGAATAATGATAGCAAACCAGAAATTATAAGTAATTATTTGTATAGTGCCTGAGTTAGTGAGGTATAGTTCAGCTGAATTAAGCAGGAGAAAATTAATAGATCTGTAGCAAATAGATCTTCTTGAAACATGACTGAGAATTACTGGTTTGCGTTCGATACCTCTTTCTGCAGTAGGGTGGATGACTCCTGGATTTCATTAAACTGTGTGAAAGATTAGCTAGTCAGGGCGAATAATTTTTTTCATTATACAATACTGTTGTTCTACTAAACAGTTTGCCAGACTGAATGCAAATCTGTTGTTAATGTATATTATGAACTATTCATGTGGATGGAAATACTCTGTCCACATTTACAGGGATTTATTGCTGACCTAGAAAAGGATGAGGTTGTGAAGGTGCCATGTACAGGCTGTAGGAACACAGTGGGGGCTGCATAAAATTAGAGCTGTAACAGGAGCTGGGGAACGTAGGGAAACGGACAGAAGCAGAGGAGGACACAGTTGCAGGCAGGACAGTTGGTGACCATCCAGGTTGTTCAGATTATTGCAGACCTTAAAGTAGAGTTGCCTCCAGACGTTGTTTCCTCTGCAGCTCTAGTGAAAACATTGCTCACCTGCCTTTCCATGGATCTTCCAAATGCCAACCTTAAAGAAACAAAGGATTTGTGTAACTCCTAACAAAATTTGTCTTACCATCTTCTTGGTAGCACCTATTAGTCTACATGTAATGGCTTAGATTAAGTTAGTAGATACTGTAATATCATATAAGATACAAAGATGAAGTGTTCAGGTCAGTTAAATTCAGCTACTAGAAGGCTGTAAGACTAAATTTCCAATGTTTATCTATGAACAGGGAAGTGATCTGCAAATGAACAGGGAAGTTCATTCGCAGTGTCAGTGTTTAGTTACAAATGTTTTTCAGTTATATGTTTTAATGACATGAGCTTAGCAGAAGTAGATTCTGATGGAGATATTTAAAGGAAAGTATTATAAACGTTTGGGGAATGGAGAAATCCTGTACGTATAGAAAAGGAAGGATGAAAAACAGGAGCAATGGAAAAAGCGATGAGAAATTCAGGTGCTGGAGGACAAACAACGCTTTTCAGTCTGATGTAGAAGAAGCCACTGAAAGTTTGAAGTCCCAGGATGGCAAATCTTCTTCTTCCTGGCGTAGTTGAAAGTTCAAGTGAAAGGATGAAAAGTAAAATTACAGTTTTCAGTGACAAATCAATACTGCCACCTTACAGTTAAATTGTGTTAGTGAGAGTCCATTTTAGAGAGCAATAAAAGGACGCTTTTTGTAAGATATTGATAGGAACCTTGCAATAAAAATATCTGCATAAACAAGTCTTCCACTTGTTTCACAAATCACACCAGTAAAATAAAAATAACCTTTTTTCATTTCCTAAATGCAAACACTTCCCTAATTTATCAAAAATAAATTAAGTTTCTTATCTCATAGAGCTCCCAGTGGGTTTTGCCTGTGGTAAAATGACTGAATTACCCTGAAACACACCGTGGGTGGATTTCTACACAAAAACCTATGTATCACTCAGGCCTCAATAAACTTTATTGTCCCTCAGGCTATTCGCCTTTACAGCACGTACCTGCTAGGATTTATCTGCTAAGAAAAGGGAACTTTCTACCCAGCAAACAGTAATAATAAATGTTTTGTACTTTCTTTTGCGTGATTTTATTTACTCAACAACTAATGACTGCTCATTTATTATAGCTACCTGGAGTTTGAAAGTTTCTGAGAGATGTAGGTCATTATAGGCTTTCATTTGCGCATTTTATTAACAAGAAGCTTTTATTTTACTGCGGGAAAGCAAATAAATATTACCTCGATTATATTTTCTTAGTGCACTTACCAAAACTTCTATTGTGTATTAATGTACAAGGTGAAAATGCAGAGCTTACAGCTTAGAAAATTCTGTTTACTAAGCTATGAATATTTTGGCGTGAAATCTAAAGGAAAAAGTATTTACTATTAAAAAGAAGGGATTGTTCAAGTATTTTGAGTGTATCCTAAAAATTAGCCAATGCAACTCCACAGTGCATACTTCTCATCGATGTGGGGGTGGGTTCATTTGCTCTACTTTCCTTTAAAATCCTTCATTAGATGAGCTGCAGATAATTATAGAGGCAGTGAAGAGCAGACAAAGATATCACATGTGCAGCATTATCGCAGTATCAATGCCATAAGAATTGGCGCAGTCTGGATCTTTGGATTTGATCCAGTTATTGAAAGAGTTAACTCAGTATTGATTTTTACAGATCTGGAGCTGAATGGTATGTCCAGCTCCGACATCCCTGACGTTCCTCCTCCTCTGCCTCTCAAAGGAAGCATGGCCGATTATGGGAATCTTATGGAAAGTCAAGACTTGATCAGCCCGACGACCTCCCCGCCTGCTCATCAAAGGGTGAGTCCCAGAGATGATAATTTTCTGCAATTTTCTTTGCTTTTCTACTTTGCGCAATCCACAGCAAGATGTAATCCAGAGATTTCTGCAGTTGCAAACAAGCATCTGGAGTATGAGGGAACAGCGTTGCTCACGGGGACCGAGCTGAGGAGAGGTTGGATTCATTCTGGTGGAGAAGACTAAGCAAAATGTTGTTAGCTGTGTTGGTAAGGGAGCTTAAACCGACAGGATATAGTCTCAGCAGCAAATTAGATTTAATAGCCTTTCAATCCTGTCTCAGGAAAGGAAATAAAACACGTACCTGACATCTTTTCTTTCTGGAGCTCGGTTCTGTCGGCATTCAATCACTGCTTGTTTCCTAGAGGCAAACACACGTGCCCCGTTTGAGGGAAGGAGCTCAGAAACACTCTTCATCATCAACAGGGTTTTCAGCTTTCTGAAGAAAATACACTTTTTCAACTTTGTTTCCTGTATCTTGGAAGCTTTTAAAAATAATTTGGTCCTTTTCTTTGAAGTAGCACTTTTGAGAAGGACCATTTATTTCCTTTTTAGAGAAAAAAATATGTTTAAAGAGGTTTTCTTTTCTTTGACTTTGACATGTGTAATTTTGGCCAAGCTGTTATTTTGCACAAAAATTCTCAGGGGTAACGACTCTTTTTTGTTTGCAGAGGTATCTTCCAGTTCATAATTCAAATGAAATTCTGTTGAGTAATTTGCTTTTCAGTAAGTGTATTGGTTAGAGAAAACATTTATAATCTCAGCAGAGAAAGAGTCAGGCAGGAATTTAGTTTTAACTCTGGAAATAGTTTTGTTTAACACAGACTATCACAGTGCACAGCAGTACACAAGTCTGGCTTTTTCCATAGTTGAAATTGTAATTACGTTGTTGCAGGAATTTAGTATTTTCAGGCTAAATAGGGAAAAAAAAAGGATATAGAAGTAACTTCAGGAATGTGAGTAGTGTTATTCAAAACACAATGCTTTATATGCATATATTGAAAAAAATCTCTATTCCTATCGTCTCTTCCATAGTTCTTCCTCATGGCTGGACAGTTTTAGTAAATATTTTCACTAAATTTTTTTGCAAACCCTTTTCCTCTAATTTCCATCAAGGTATACTAAGCTCTTACCCATTTCCCTGACTTCTCTCTCGGGGGCCAGCTCTCGCTTGACCTGAATATAGACCTGAATATAGTGGAAAATTACAGAATGTACAGGAGGGCTGGCAGGAGTTTTGTCTAAGGAATCCATCTTCATGAAGAAACCTGAGAAATTCAAATTAGGTTTCAAACTTCTTGAGCTCCTTCCTCTATGAGCTGCAGAATAGTAAATTCATTTTGTATGGTAGACTATAAGTTTTAGGTCATGGTAGTAGCTCAGGATTGTTAACATGAGTTCAGTTTTTAGCTAAAAAGCATTAAACAGTGAGATGATAAAACGTGGTGAGGAATAAAAATCCCAATAGCCAGGTTCTTTTTCCATTCCTCGCGAGGCTGTTTGAAGGGGTTTCCATTCAGTGGACAAATGCTAGATATTTACTGTACTACTTGCAAATGCCACCATGCCATGATGGTTAGAGCCCAGACCTGAAGACAACTGAGGTTCCAGCTGTGGTCTCGTTGCTGTTGAAGATGTGACCTTGCACAGCTCCTGTAGCTGTCGTGAGGGTTTCCACATCGCTAAATGGAAGTTCCTAAAAATAGGAGCAATATGCTCCCTTGTTTTTTTGCAAAGTTTTATTCAGGTCTTAATATTTTTTCTCTTTACAGTCTTCACTGCTCAGACTCATTTTTTTTTTTTAATATATTTTGTAATTGTAGAAATGGGCCTCATTGTTCAACATTGAGTGTTGAAGGAGCTCAAGATGTAAGCATACCTTAGAAATGCAATCGAATATAATAAAAATTTTCTTCAGCATTGTATTTTTATAAACTTTCCAAGGCAAGGGAATATAGTTTCAAAGTCTGAAAAATGGATCTAAAGCAGATTTGTCACATAGTCTTAGAATGAATTTTAGGAAAGGGTTCTAGTCTTACAATAACCACTCTGCACATTTATTTCATCAGGCTTATAGGAAGGAAGCTGTTAAAGAACATAAAGAAAATGAGTAGTGCTGGGCACGAAAGATCAGATGGGTAAATTCTTATTACTGCTGTGATTAAATCCCACTCCACAGTTTTTAATGCCTTGTGGTTCATGGGTCAAATAGCTACATGCTTCATAACTTTATAATTCTCTGCCTAGTAAACTGATCATCTTTTAAATTACACATGCTTTGTATCCGTGAAGAAAAATCAGTAAAAAATATTACAGACAAGATTATCTTAGTAGCTTTTAAACTGGAAGTATCTCCTTGTATGAGAAATTATTACATGGTTCACTCTGGTTGTCTTGCAGTCAGTTTTGAAAACCAAAAAAAGCGCTGTAGTGAATTGAAAAGCATGCAGTGATAAATGCATCAAGAAATACTTCAGACTGCAGGCAATAGTGTCGTTTAGTGTCTGAGACGGTAATCTTAGATTATTTGGAGTCCACTATTAACTTGGTCTACCTTAAGTCTTTTGTCCAAGTGATCATCTAATTATAATTTTCTGATTGTCCTCTTATTCTTTGTTAACTGTGATACCCTTACATATATTTTCTTGCACGGTATGATTTTTTCTGCTAAAAATGTTCCTAATTATATATGGGAGCATAAAAAAAGAAGTCTACGACTCCTACAAGGATTATTATTACATCAAGGGATTCCTTTAGGCACTTCTCATTTTTAAGGGTTCATCCATACCCTTGCATACAAATCAACTGCCTGCTTAGTATTCACAGCGAGAAGGGAAACTCAAAGAAAATAGACAGAGCGCTTACATTTATAATATCGGCTATAACACTTACTAAGCATCAGATAATTGTTTGGATGAGAAAATCTCGATCGACGCGGCGTAGAACTTGGCAAGGAGGGATAGCAAAGGCTGAAGTGGTGTGTAATGTGAGGACTGGAACGGTCTCGCGTGGCTGACCGCGACGGTGCTTATTTTGAGACTCTGGGATCCTGTTGCACGAGGAGCACTCAGCCTGGTTATTTGGATATAATGGAAGTGTTTACACAGAAGGAAAAATCCAGGGTATTTTTCATGGGTTGCGATGCATATGCTGCAGTGCTGATCTCTTAGGTTAGCCACAGTGAGCAAAAAATGACCTTAAAGGCTTCAGCAAATGTACTGTACTCATGCGGACAGAGAAAAAGAGTTGAGGCTAGAAACCCAGCTGAAACTACGGAGGCAGCAGGTAATTAGGGAGCACTGCTTCAGAGTTCACAATTTTTCCTTTATTCTTAGGAGACGTTATTTCTCAGGAGAAATCCCCTTCCTTCCCAAAGTGCCTCACGCAGCCCCCTGGCTCCATTCCCCCTGGCTCCATTCCCCCCAGCTGGGGCTGGTGGGGAAGCCTCTGAGCATCGTTGTGCCGCCTCCCCAGGACCCCCGCCACTGGTTTGGTGGCTCAAGGCTTGCTGCTGGCTCGCTTACGGGCGGACAGTTAGCAGCGTTATCCCATGGAGATGTTGGAAAAAGTGGAATTGGAAAAAGTGCATTATTAATCCGTTATATTAAATTAGAAAGTTGACTTTGTGGGCTGCATTTGCTCACAAGTGGAAATAAGTATCTCCTCTTCTGTCCGATACTCCAGATTTTTACAAAAACAGACTCTCTGACCAAAGGCTTTCCATGATGCGTAGAAGTATATAAAGTGCCCAAAAGAAAAAAAAAAAAATTGGTTTTTATTTACCATCTGATCATTATTTTTGCCTGCTGGAGATGGGAAACGTTGCAAGCCCTTCCTCCGGTGCAAAGTCTCCGCCACCTCTGGCTTCGGCTGGGCTGGGGTTTGGTGGGTTAAGCTCTTGCCGAACAAAGAGTTTCTAAAAAGCTCACAGTCACTTTTTAATAAGTCTCAAAATCAATGAACTGCCACTGCTTATTACAGGATTTTGAGTGAAAAATGTGTTCTTCTGGTATCTGCCCGGAAATACAGAGCCCGTGATGTGTCCCTGAGCAGCACCCTTGATTTTGTTTCGGAAAGGGCCGTGTTGCTGCCCTCAGAGTTGCACGGGATCAAGCTGCGGGTTTTGCTCTGGCCAATTGGTAATGCATTTGTTTATGGCTCTCGCAGGGCCCGGGCCTTCAGTAAGAAATACAGTTTCGGTCTGGAGTCTAAACCTAATTCTGAGGGTATTGCTCATAACTCTTGAGGTCTGTTTGTGTACGGACCAGAGCAGAAAATCAGTGCTTTTGAAAATTGAGTTAGCCAGCACGGTCTGAAATACTAATAGCCTCCACATGCAGAAATGTGGTTCAACAGGGGGAAAATGGCATTAGCTGTGCTTTAACACATGCACCAGGAGCAAAGTCCTCCCTGCGTGAGGGATGCAGACCTCTGCTAGGTCCAGCTTTCCCCCTCATCCACTGCCGTCACTCCCGTGGGAGCATCCCTCCAGGGAACGCTCCCCCGTTGGGAAAGCGGTCAGGGTCCTGCCAAACAACCCATCGGGAGAATCTGATTCAAAGCAATCCGATGTTGCCTGTTTTGAAGGATCTTTCACGTTGCCCAAGGAGGGGATGGTTACCACGTGGCGGGTAGGAGCACACAAAGGGCACCTCTGCAGAAAGACTTTTAAAATTACTTTCTCTTATCAAAGTACACTCCAGCAAGGGCAGCTAATGGCTGCGATACACAGTCAAACGAAACTCTAATAGATGAAGTATGACAACAGAGTTCAGACAGTCATTTTACATCGGTTACCTGCGGTATTTTCCACATAATTTTGCTCCCTGGGTCAAACTGCCAATTAGCTTAAACTGTCTATAATTTGGTTCAAATTAGTGGAGTTGGGTTGATTCTCTCTGCTGGCACGTTATCACACTTTCAGAATAGGAGTGTTATTCCTCCAAGACCTCACATTATGTGTTATTTTTCATTGCAGATATCAAATAAACAAGTTGCTGCTTGTCAGGCGACTTGGCTCCATGCTAAAAACAATGGTGTAAGCGAGAAGGAACAATTCACAGCTCAGTGTTTGGAAGCATTCACACAGTCCCATGTAGTTGATAGCCTATATACGTCTTATTTCTACTGCTTCTGACCTGTTTAGATCCGTTAGTCCTTCAAACTAAAGTGTTTTTGATTGGATCACCATAGCTTGTCATATTTATGACCATTTAATTTCGAAGAAAAATAGTTACACAGGAAGAAATTTCTTACAGTGTCACAAGGACCATTTTTGGGAATCAAAGTTTGTTTGATTTTTTTGTTGTTGGTTTTTTAGTAGTATTTTCTGATTAAAAAAAAATCTCATATCTTATTTTGCTTCTTCACAGAGTGGAAAAAAAAATTTTTTTTTTTCATCTTTGTTTTTCATTGCATCCTGAACATGTGTAGTGTAGTGTATTTTATATCTCTAAGAGAACGGAGACATATGTTTTTAAACCTGATTCTTTTCTGTATCAGGAAAAAACAAACAAATGGGAGCAATTTCATGTTTGAAGCAGAAGGAACAGATTGCCTCTGTGTTGCAGATGTGCCTTTTACATAAGGTTTCTGCTTCCCCTCAGGTACCCGTGAGTCAAGGATTCTGCCCAAAATAGGTTTGAATGTGAACCAGCAGTCTCTATCATTATGTCAGAAAGTAAAAGCATGCTTCAAGATTCGGCGGGTTCACAGTTAACCACTGAAATATAAACATGAACTCTGCAAATCAGTTCTTAATTAAATGTAGAATCAAGGGAAACTCTGTTTTGTATTTCAAAGTTTCTAAGGGGAAGCGTAGCAAAAATGAACTTCATGAGCCTAATAATGTTTTTCTGAGTATGATATTAAAGGGAGACAGAAAGTGTGCTTGAATTTCTTCCTGTGCTGGAATAAAAGGGAGCGTGTATCGGCCCTGGGAGTGATGGCTAGATTTGGAGTTGCAGCAGTTCCATATTGGCACGTTTTGTCGTGCTAATTTCTCAATAATGTTGCCCCGACGAGCATTACATGTCCTACTTACTATATTCATGGTAGCTTATTATATAAATGAACATGTACTAAATTTATCCAACTTTCTAATGGAAATTGTAAATTCAATTATAATAATTATCTACCTATCTCTGTTATTTCTTTCTGCCTAATTTGCTTGCAGAATCTAAGCTCTGGTAGGTTTTGTGCTCGTTATTTATAGCATTTATATTTAACTTATTCTCATTGTATTTGCATTGTATCTGTTCTTCAGAAGCAGGTTTTCAGGGATAATTCGATTGTTCTCTGATCAATATGAAGGGCTCATTTGTTTGAGAAATGCCTTTGATCTAATTGAATTGAGAATTATTGCCAATATACTGTTATTTAAATTGAAAATGGATTTTCACAAATGATGCTATCAGCAAAGTTAGTTTTTTCTAGTGATAAATATGATGTTAAAGATATCATCTGAGAGCAAAGCACTGAGGAAATTTTTATGTTTTGTGATGTATTTTAGAGGGGCACCTGCTTTATTTAGTTATGAAATTAATGTCATCTCCGTGAGGAGTTCTTGCATGTTGTATGCTGATGTTCTGCAGACCACCAGCATTTCCCAAAGTTTGCCCAGAAGCCCCTGCCTGGATACGTGACTGTAACTAAGCAGTTCTCAAAGATTTTGAAATCTGCAGATCACAGTTGAATGTGTGAGGCTAACTACCATTGACAGTCCAGGTCTTGTTCAGGTGCTTCAGTAGGGATTCAGGAGCTAACTTAACATACCGGGTTAAGAAAAGTATTTGGTCAGATAGAGGAAGTATTTAATGGTTCTGACTGTAATAGGTAGAGACAGATCAGCAGTGACATTTAAAAAAAAAAAAAAAAAAACACAAAAAACCCGAAGTTCAATTTTGCATTTAGTAAAATAAAATTCTTATTTTATCTGCTTTACGTACTAGTCTGTTGACTTGATTTTCTGGCTCAGAGATCATTGTGCACCGTGTCCCACTGTAAGGAAGGAATACCTAGTGCACAGATTTGGGCCTCTCTGGGAAGTGAGGCTCTTACTGAGCAGGGTCTTCCTGACATGTGCGTTTCGAGCAGCAGTGCCCTTTCGAGACTCAAACCTTTTCATAACCTGGTTGTTTCTTCAGAAGAGCTCGTATAAACTTCAACTGGACCGTGAACATGGAAGTCTTCATTGCCAAATATGTTCAGTCCTGTCCTCATCGGTGAGCAGGAGCCTTCCCCTGGCAGACAGGGGAGTGCAGCCTTCCAGACAGGGCACCCCCGGGCTCCGGCGCCTTGCTCTCAGTCCAGACTTTCTTATCCAGTAGCAGATTAAAACCAATTGATTTCCGAGCTGGTAACAAAGCATTCTGTAGCCAAAGAGGAAGGTGAGAGCGCAGACGCCGCTGCGTTGGCGGTGCTGCTGGAGAGGCCGGGGAAACGGAGAGCGGACGGCCTTCGCCCCTCCGTACTCTGGGCCTGCTATTTTCGATGGTGGTAAAATGGAGAGACTAGCTCAGGGCACGGCTTTCCTGCCGATAGTTTGTGATCCCTGTTCGTTTACCATGGGGGAGAGCCGGGAGGAATGAGGAAAGCTGTAAAACAGATTGGAAAGTATTGCTTTCTGGGTAGGATACAGGAAAAATATTCCAGCAAAAATCCAGCCTTCCTGGCTCTGCCAGTATGCAGTCTTACCTTTCTATTTAGTCTATGATTAGTAAAACTGGTAAAAGCTCCGGATTTATAACTTCATGCTGTCTTAAAAGCTGACTTTGAAGAGGGCATTCAGTTACCTTAAAGATACTTTATTCCTTCTACTCTTGCATGTCTGAAAACTCCCAGTCAGAGCTTGCAGGAGTCTCTCCGGGCTTCTGCCTCGTGGCAGAGGAAAGACTGAAAAGTCCGGGCATCACCCTGA
>NW_009225172.1:73558-85345 GCF_000690835.1 Fulmarus glacialis
TGGATAGCAGCTTTGGATAGCTTTTAAAAGGAACAGTCTTGTTTCTTATGCACTTTCACGTGGTTTATCAGCTGCGTGTATACCAGTTGCTTACTGTGATGGAGAAATCATCGGTTATTTTGTCCAAGACATTAAAAAAAGTTGGAATACGAGTATCGAGGTTGCAAGTGCAGTACATGCAATGTAACGCTAAGGCATTTCAGGTATTTGAACTGTTCTCGTAGCAGTGATTAAGGAAATTTGGCAGAGTCGGTGTGCATCATAGGGTTTTAAGTGTTAGTGCGTGGAGTCGGCAGTCCGGGGTGGGTCAGGCGGGACGGGTGCACCGAGGCACAGCAAGCGGACATGAAAAAGCATCGTTATGTTTGGAGGAAAACAAAAGGCAGTGGCTGGCTAAGCGGGGGAAGAATCTTAGGAAAAAACAAAACCAAAACAGCGTTTATGAGGTGTGACACCGCAGTACGGCCTTAGTGCAGTGATGGGAGAACTGCAACGGCTGCTTAGCCAAAATGCTGTAGGAAAACAGACGGCAAAGTGCATGAGCAAATTGCAGTGTTCTCAACCTCTTTCTGAAACAGATTTTATCATATATATGATTGAACATTATGGAAAAAAGTCTTAATTTCCATAATGACTTTTTTAATTTGTTCAATTAGCCGATGAATCTAACCGAGGGTGCTCTTGTTCTGTTGTATGATGTGATTTAAAATATGTGTGTTTGAACAGTCTGGATTTCTGTTTTGAATATTTTAATTATAACTGAATGTGTAATAGTAAATTACAAGTTACTTATGTCTTTAAATTATTTCTTTTTTTTTTTTTAATTATTTGTGTTCTAAATGTGCAAAATAGAAAAATAATGGAAAAGCAATGAAGCTGTTGCTTCAACTTAGGTTTTAAGCTCTGTAGTGCATAGAGGCTGAGGGCAATCGATACAGACCAAGAAATCAATATCCTATCATGATATAAAGTGGGGAATTATAAACTTCTCCACTGCTTTCACAAGATTTTTCCTGAAATACTGAGCTAATTAATCAGGAAGCCTTGAGAGATCTTTTTCATTGTCAAAAGTAAAAGTTGTATTTTAAGCTAATGGCCAAGAGCATTCGGTATTCATAGCAGCAAATTCTGCAGAGAAGCTCTTAGGAGTCAGATGGCTACAGACTTACCTGCCGTCTCTCGCAGTTATATATGAACCAGGAAATGTTTCAAAAATCCATTCATTGCTAACACGGTCTATCAAAATTGGTTTTCCAGCACCTGCCGCCTCCGCTCCCCAGCAAGACTCCCCCGCCTCCGCCTCCAAAGACAACTCGGAAGCAAACGTCTGTTGACTCTGGGATTGTCCAGTGAAGAAGGAAGCATTTTTTCCAAAGATAAAGCTGTAACAATTCATTTCCCTAAGTATTTTATGGTATATAATGTTTACCTCATTCAGGCGTGCAGTATCTAACATTTAGTGCAATGACTCTAACTCTGTAAGAAATCCATTTCTAGCCGTGTATCAAACAACACTACATCACCCCTCTTTCTGGGGTTATTCCCTCCTGTAACTTGAAAGAAATCTGGATTTCTACTTGAGACCAGGAGGTGTTCATCAACTGACAGTACCCTCTTCCTAAACCTTCTCCCTGCTTCTTCTGAATAACTTCAGGCACATAGGTAGCTGTGGAGATTAAAATGAGAGTTGAATATTTTGTACCTAAAGCATTTAGGTAGCTATGGAGTTTAAAATGAGCTGAGTATTTTGTACCTAATCTCAGTGTATATAGGAGTCGATGACGATATTCACATTGAATTCAGTGCACGTTGGAGTAGGCTTCACAGTAAGGAGAAGCTGCCGTAGGATTTCCCCAAATAACAGTTCTGCCCAGGGTTAAAAATGAGACACATCTTATTTGTGAAATGTGCCTTCTCTTTAATTGTTTTGTATTACAAATAAACTGATTGCTAATGGGCTATGTAAAATTAGTCGTTGGTGATCAGTCATTTCCATTTTCATTCAGTTGGCTGTTCTTCTGGGTGTTGATCAGTGGGTAAAGCGAGGAAGCCTTTTAGCTGCTGACGGGCACGAGCATGTAGGAAAAGAAACAGAGTAGGCAGATAGGAGACTCCTGGTCATTCTGAACCTAGCAGTTGAGTACAAGAATGGGAAGAGCTTTTTCTTTTCTTCTTGAATGTGTAATATTTCATGTGGATTAGGATGAACTGAATGGAATCACTTTGTCCTTGTGCCATCATTCTGTACAGAGTTTGTATATATGATGGTTTTTAGAATGTTTTAATTTTTATGGTGCCTGCTTTTCATGTAATAATGAATTAATGTACCTGCAAGGAATGCCTTACGTATTTTTAATTTCCTAATTGCTGAAAGTGTAAAAAAAAAAAACCCAATTTTTTTCCAGATATTAGGCTCTGAGAAATATTGGACAATGAGGGGGTGGGGTGTTGGGAGGGAGGAAGGAAACTAACTTTATACTCTAGCGTTTTTTATTGTCATCACACTTTTCGTTTTTTACTATCTACAATCTTTTTACTCTTACGGTAGATTGTTTTTAAATATACCACTGACTCAGAAAATAAAATATTATTTTAAAAACTTGTCTAAGAAAATTAATACATTTCCTTGGTCTTTTTCATCCTTATTGTAGAATTTCAGGAACTGTTGCACTCTATAGAAGGCTACATATACACTTTCTTTCTTTCTTTCTTTCCGAACAGTTTTGGGGGAGCCCATGATAAAGCTGAAGTCTTTCACCACACTGATATGCTTGTTCCTGCATGTATGTAGCACTGAGATAAAACACACGTCAGCACTAGAAACGGCCATCTTTGTACGCTGTCAATATTCATACTGATAGCTTATTTATCTTTGTTATAAGTTATCTGTTGCTGAACACTTCAGAAAACAGATGAGTTTTAGGTAGTATTTTCTACCTCAGGTAGTTGATACATGATGCAAGTAGCAGGCAGAATTACGACTTACAGAGCAGTAAAACAACAATGTTCTTACAAAGGCAGAAAGATTGCCCTTCTCTTAAAAAGTGGCTCAAATGGTCAATTACATTCTTATAATTTTGTCTTAAACCATCTTGTTGCTTTGGATCAAACAAACACACTTTTCTTTGCAATGTGAGATAACATTGGCTACCAGAGTGTCTCAGAATTTACTGTTAGATATTGTCCTACAATTCCCTATTTGTTTTGTTATTAGTATAATTTCCATTCAAGAGGAACAAGCTGGGAAGGATTCTTAAGTACAGTCGATCAGATATTCTTTCTGTAGATGATCAATAATGTATTACAACTTTAATTCTTCCATTTAATTGAAAATTGCTTTAGAGACTGCTCTTGATGGGAGATCGCGCTGGGATGCTGGTGAGTTTTCCTCTTTTCTGTTCCGTTTACTTTCTAAAGGTAGGAAGAGGCTTTCACATGGACCTTTAACTGGATGCTTGTACATTGTATTTCTGATAATGTGTTTGTTTTCACATGTCCTTAGCAAATTCGTGTGCTCATGCAAGTGTTATAATTTGGCCCTGCAAGACTCCTCGAACAAGAGCTGCACTTTCAGATTGGTCTTGCGGTACAAACTCTAAATCTTGTACGTGTGTACGTTTTACACATATGCAAGCTGAGACTGGGAATTGAAAATCAGACTCTCAGATTCACTTTCAGACCCAACTTGTCACCGTCTTTACAATCTAACAGCTTCTAGGCTATAACTCGTATAAAACCCAGCCAGAACGAATCATTACCCTCCTCAAAGTGTTGTAAAAACACACTTCAGCAAATCCAGAAACTAATTCAGTTACAGTCTCTAAGCAGTGAACAATACTGCGCAGGCTGTTATTTTTCCTACGATATACTCTCTTCCTTTGTACTCCAGTGGCGTTGTATCCGAGCATCCCAATGCAATATGAATTTCCTGTGACATTGTTTGCAACAAAGCTGAGCTGATGCAGAAGAGCTCAGTACAAGGCAATACAGAAGAAGAAGGTTATTTGATTTTAACCAAAGTGGTATCACTTACACTTGCTCTGTCATGCTCAGGTCCTCACAAGGGTCGAGGCACGTGTGTCCAAGTAATGGGACCGGGGTTGTTTGCAGTCATGTAGAGGACAAGAGGTGCCTGCTGTGAAGTCCACATCCCGTCTCCTGCGCTATCCTGAGGTTGGTTCTTGTTGTTGGATGTGCCCTTGGTACCCTTTGGGAGTTGGCGGTGGCTGTGATCTCGTGTCTCTTTAGTCTGTCCTACTTCTGTGGGAATTCATTAGGCAGCACTCGATGTATTCGATGTCTGTTGTCTCCCTGCCTGGTGAGGATGCTGTACAGTTCCAGTTCTGCTCTTCATCTTCCCACCATCATCCCCTAATGGCCTCAATGAATCTTTTGCTTTCCCCACCTCGATGCCTTGAGTAGCTGGGATTGGGATGACCTCGTCCAGCTGTCACTGCTTTATCCTCCTGCCAGCTCTCCTGGTGCCTCCACGCCCAAAGGTCCCCATTCAGACTTCATTCAAATCGGTATTTCTGCTACAGGAGGATGCCGAAAGAAAGCTGCTAGGAAAAGTGACCCCTCCATGTCTTCCATAGTAGACCACGGGCTTTAGCATTCACAGGAGCCAGGTTTTCACCATGTAAGACAAGCGCTCCTGTTCAGGGATTATCTTCCCCCCAAATGCCATCCCTTCACTCAGACTTGAGAGCAATACCACAAGGCTTTGCAGCACAAATTTTCCTGAAAGAAGAAGTTCAGAGGTGTCAAGTTTCTAAATAGGATGAGAAAACACATTTTTAATGGCCAGTAATTTTTGCTTCTTGAAAGTTAGCTTGAATTTACTTACTGAAAGTTAACTTAGAGTGCCAATATAAAAAGGAGAAGCCCTTAATACCGTTTCTCTGAGTCTTAGCTTGGGAGTGAGAGGGCAATTTTTACAGGTGCACACATCAATTCCTGTCAGTCCCATGCAAAACCGCAAAAGGTTTGTTGGGCAGCGGTTGTTTGTTTTTTAATCAAATTTGTTTTCAGTGGGAAGCTCAATGCAAAGGTCAGTTCTTAAGCTGGTTTCCATAATTGACATTTATGATTACTGAAATGTCTCTGATGATACCACAAATTCTGAGTGTAAAAATGTTTTTAAATTCAGTTTTGTCTTAACGTAGGTATTTTTCTTTACCATGGATGTCTGTGATACGTGACTTTACAGAGAAAAATGTTAAAAAGTTTGCAGTGCATATATATATGTGTACATACATATGTGTATACATGCACACACATCTAAACACACATTTTTTAATGTAAAATATCTCACTTCATTGACTAGTTGAGGTGTCCACCTTCTTGCTTCACATTAGTCATCTTCCCTGTCGATTCTTTTGACCATTCTGTGCCGGAAGCTCGATGTAGTGGTGTTGATGCCAATATCCAGTGATGGTTGTTCACAATTACCTTTTTTAGTAAAGGTTCTTTGGATAAAATAGTCATTTCTTGTGTACATATTTGACACAATCAGGTGAAGTAAGCAGAAGAATTTCTTACAAAGGTTAAGCTGGTTTATGTTTAAATATATGTAGACCAGACTTAGACAGTACCTGGTGTAACAGGAGTCATCCTTTTCTTCTGATCTGGCAGTTGCCATCCTGCATTGGGCTTTGGAATATTTTTGTATGCCATTTTGAACAAAACAGCAAGCATTGGAACAGGCCTCCCAGGGAAGTGGTGGAGTTACCAGCCCTGGAGGTGTTTAAAAGACGTGTAGATGTGGTGCTTAGGGACATGGTTTAGTGGTGGACTTGGCAGTGCTAGGTTAATGGTTGGACTTCATGATCTTAAAGGTCTTTTCCAACCTAAACAATTCTATTATTCTAAAACCTAAGTATTTTATCCCCAAGCTGAAGGTAGAGGAAGGTAAGGCAGAAATTGTTTTTCCTGGACCTGTTACGTTATGTGTGCATTTGCTGTGTTTCACAGAGATGTTGCTGTTCATTGTCTGTAACTGTCAGAAGCGCACGCCTCCGGGAAACAGGTTGCCCTTTCCATTGCCGCTGCCTTTCAGCCATTAGTGGAGACACGCGCGATGCCTTGTCCAGCTTCTCCCTGTCTCCCCATCATGAGTCTCTTTAAGTTCTTTGTGTTCTCTTGCAGCAAAAAATGTTTCTTTTTTTTTTTTTTTTTTTTATTAAGTAAATGCAGGACGCCTTTCTGGTTGTTTGCTTACTGTTAATGCGTCCTTTGAGATGCTGCACTGATAAATTGCCTGCGCTTTGCTCAATGTATTTAAATTCAGTGCAAGACGCTCAGGGTGCACACATGGACTAGAGCTCGGGGACAGCCCCGAGCTGGAGCAGGTCTCCCGGGAGGATGGGTGGTGAAGGTGGCCAAGCTTCGTGCCTGCTCAGCACCATGCTGCCGTGGGGCCGGGGGCCGGACTGGGGCTGCCTGCATCCTTCTGCACAAATAGAATAAGGCATTTTTCAATTTGCATCTACACCTTACCTTGTGATGAAGCAATAAATTGTAGCACATGTAGAATATGCCCGTGAAAAAAAGACCAAGCGCTTGAGTGATGCTGAACTCTAAAATTCAGGGTTTTCCTTTATCCTCAGCTTTCGGCGTTTAACGCGGTAATGGGAAGCATAAGGTCCAGCTGCTCTGACATTTCAATTTCCTCATTCTCCTTTTGTACTTTTCATGGATCCAAACTGAATTTCAGGGTTGCAATTGCCATCTTCTTGGTGATGCAGAAACGTGTGGATCGGTATAAACACTTGGTTATTGTATGGGATCTAACCAGCTGTTCTCCAGTGAGGCTATTTATAGGATTTTTAATTTCCCTCGGTTTTGTCATATGTATTCTGCAGACATGAATAATCACTATAAATTAGGTTTCTCTATCAAGTGGCAGACTTAATTTTTATCAATTTCCAGTGTGTGCGGTATTGTATTCTAGCACTTTAATGTGAAGTTGCTGGATTAAATAACTCATTTCACATCTAACCAAGCTGGCTCTGGAAGGGTGTGTTGAGGACATGTACTGACCCCCTTAGGAGACTGAGTTGGGACAGTGACTCCATTCAATCTCATGTTGCATTTAGCCAAGTGGTTTCCATTCCCTAACGCCGTCTTGTTACAGCTGCACATTGATGTATGGTTTTCAGAATCCAAGTTGACCATCTCAGATTCATTGCTACCCAAACTCCCTGACTGCCATCCCAAACTTGCAGAGATTTTATGGGTGGTGAAATGTTGCTATTTTTGGGTTGAATCCGTATTGTTTTGGCCGTTCCCTCAGATTTTCACTGCACAGTTTGGCTCTGATGCTGTTGAACTTCTGTGTTTGCAGCCCAAACTGTCTTGCAGACCTGGGGAACTAAACAGAGGAACGTTGGCCATAGCATATTAATGCTACAGATTCAGCAATGAGACCTCACTTTCTTCACTGACACCTTATGTTTAATTTGCATTGTTTGCAAACATTTACAATTTATTTTTATGAAGCTTCCTCTGAGTTGGAGCTCAAGGCAGATTTCCATAAACCACCCATATCAACACGTTCTCCTGATATTTAGCCTCCTTGGTAGATGCTCCCATTTCCATTTTTCAGATGTTTATTCTCCCTTAAAGAGCAAGAAGCCCAAATGGTGTTGGAATCTTCTTGTTTGTCAAATGATTCCTAAAAAACACCCCTGAAAAGGCTTTTGGGGCAATATCGGCGTGGTCCCCAAAGGAGGTGTGTGCTGCCTTGCGCTTTGTCTGTCCCAACAGAGGTGTCCTCGCTCTGAGCAATGCCCGGTTGCGTGCCCCCATGTTCTTTGGGTGATTCACCTCACATCACATCAAAAACCTTGGAGCCTCTAATTGTCCTCATTATCACCAAGAATAAGCATCATCGGTCGCTCGCACATTTCCAGACCAGAAGGTCTAGCTGCCTAACAGATGCTTGAAAAGATGCTGATTCTGCTGTTATTGAAAGCTATGGCCTTCTGCCAGTTTGCATTGGAGGGGAATGTATGGTGTCATCAACATTTGAGGGAGTCCTTCACAAAGAGAAAGCGTAGACAAAACCAAACGCGACACTGTTTTCCTATAGATAAGGCATTTTTTGTGTGCGCTGCTGTTGTTGGCTGTTCTTCCAAGTTTTATATTTATTCTCCAGCCTTACTTTCCTATGGCTGTGCTTACATTTCCTCAGCACTGTAATCCCGATTTAAATTGAGTTTTCTTTCTCCATCATTCCTATGAGCAACGACGGATCACTGCACTGACAGTGGAGAACCCAGAAAATGAACTACAAAAAACATCTCTACTAAAAAAAAAATATTTAGCAGAATTTTAAACAGCCTGTGGAAATGAATAGGTACCTGGGCACCCTTTTAGAGCAGTTTGACACAACGTGCTCTGTTGAATCGCAGACGACTAATGTAGAAGTGTAACAGTTTGAGAGGTAAAACAATCCCCCCCAGCTCCAGTCTAGGCAAAACACTTCTTAGATTAGCATAAATTATGCAGTTTAAAATGCTTATTAACATTTAATTTAACATTATGAACATTGGTTTGGGAAGCGCGTTCTTGTAGCAAGAGAAGAGTGCAGGAAGTTCACTTAAGCAGTAATTATTGCTTCTCTGAAAATTATATGTATTCTGCATTTTGATCACATGTGCTCAAAATCTATCAGAGAAAAAATCCAAATAAATCAACCATAAATTCAAAAATTTCAAAAGAAAAATGCCTTCTTTCGAAAGATGAGGTAGTTATCTGCTACTTACTAGTGTTACAAGAAGCCTGTCCTGAGATATTTTTAAAATCGTGTGGAGATCTGGCTGTCAATAATGTCTCGGTCTACTGGTTGTAAACTTCCTTCCATGAGTTTATTACTGTGTACAGTTGGCAAATACATTTGTTGTCGTTTTTCTTCTGTGCAGCACGTTATCGTTACCTCGTTCCTCAGGGGAAAATAACAGAAAAAGCCTAGAAAGAGAAGACTTTTTTTTAAAAGAGTTCAGTTTGTGTCTTTAATTACCGACCCCATGGTCCACATGGAGGTGAGCAGAGGTCTGTGGAAGGTTGTACCGTGCTTTTGTGCTGGATCGTCCTTCCACGTCGCGCGCAGTGCCTGAAACGGGGCTCGGGAAGGTGAGTACGTGTACACACACGCGGAAAGGGGCGAGCGCTTCTGAAACTTGGGCCAGGAGCATCAGGAGAGAAACCGGTGTTCGCTCTTGTTGCAGCTGCTCCGTGGGGCACCGACATGATGGCAGAAAAGTGGCTTTGGGGAAATTAATTTCCTTTCTCTGGTGTGAGGTTTTCTGGGGATGTGGTGTGTGTGTAAGGTCAGTAGCAGAAGTCAGGCCTTAAGGCAGGCCAGCTCTCTTAAAGACCTGGAAAACGTGAAGTTCTGTTTTGTTTGATGGCAAGCGCAGTATTGCTCTCGCGGCGCTGGCACCTCTATTCTTTAAAAGCAAAAAGGAGACGCCAAGGGCTAAATCCTCTCCTAAGTTACAGCTCGGCTCTGCCAAGTCCACTGAAGTCACCCCTCCGCGGGTATCACTGCAGGCAAAACCTAGCATCCTTCTCCTAATATTTAGTCAATGTAAAGGTATCCGTTAAGCATCCTCAGGATAATGAAATTGCAAGGCTGGTACTGAGTTTATGCCCATAGCACTTGCATACATCATTTCTGTATTGCATTATTATTTTTCTTGGTACAGATGTAATAATTCTGCTGAAGGGGGTGAGATTGCTTTTCTAAAGTGTTGGAAGAATTGAAGAGGAGAAGTCTTGCCATAAAAGCTTAGTTTATTCCTCCTGTACACAATAACACTATAGTATTATAAAATTATTTTTTAAAATAAATGATCATTAAGCATATGTCCAATTTGCCTCAATAACTAATTTTCATTCAAGAGTTATTCAGAAAAAATTACTGTTGGTATCAGTGGGCTATACAAAGTGAACTGATTTTTAAATTTTATTTAAAATAAAGGACTGTTGTCCAAGAAATTAATCCAATGCCGAAGTTACAAGTAAATGTAAACAATAATAAGTTTGGTTTGGTTTTAAAAGTTGACTTTGAGTGATGATGAGTCAGTTCTAGACGATGATCAGTCTCAATTCTTGATGCTTTGTAGCCTGTTATTGATAAGGCTGTGGTTTGACTGCAAATTGCCTTTGTTGGAAACCATCTTATATTAGAAAGTGCTTTACTCTAAAAAATAAAAAAAAATAATTTGGGCATAATGGAGAACCAGGCTGCTTTCAACTCGGCTGCAGAGACTTATTGAGATAATTGGAAGCAAAACGATAATTGTGTGTGGAAAACCTGAACCCACGGTAGCCACGAGCACTGGGGAGCTGAAACTCCCCGGCCTTGGGGAAGGAATAACTTTGCCAAAACAAAGCAGTGCCTGACAGAATTTTCTGTTTTGTTTTGGTTTATTCAGTAAACAAAACCAAGTAGTAAATGGAACTTGCAGTAAAAGCTCCCCAGCATCCTTCTGGGTGCTTTGGCCCTCTCTGGGCTGGGGGTGAGCGGTGTGTGCCCCCCCGCCGTGGGTTTGGAAGCGGGGAGCCGGCGGGCGCGGGGAGGACGAGCACCGCTATGGCGAAGGGTTCTACTTACACCCTGCACGGCGTGCGAGGCGCCCGCGGGGACCGCTGCGGGTGCGAAGGTGGTTAATGCTGGCTCTCCGTGGTAGCACGTCGTGTGTCCGTCCTTTTTCTTGGGCAGTGTAGTTAAATCCTATATAAGGCACGGCAAGAAACACCATCCTTTTTCTCAGCAGCAGAGAGCAGAGGGTGAACAACATCAGGGTACGTTACGTCCTTTCCAAGGGTTACGGGGCAGTCCTGGCCCTGGGAAAACAGAGCTACAGAAACACGCCTGCCCTCCTCCTCCTCCTCCTCCTCCTCCGGACCTGCGTGCCTGCTCCTGCAGCAAAGGCTCCAGCAGCGGGTGGGACGTGCAGGTGGGTTCAGGCAAACGGGCATCTTCCCTCCCGGCTGCAGCTGCCCTCTGGGAGGGATCAACGCTCTGCAACGCAGTAACGTGAGCCTGACATCAGCCCAAACAGGGGAAATCCAAACGCAAATGGGATAAAATTAGCATGCTTGTTGGGCCGTAAGGAAAAATGAAAGTCCTCTGAAGGAACTTTGCAGAAATGTAGATCGCAGTGTGGAGGCTGAGGTCTGTGGGACAGACCATGGCTGGGCAAAACCCGCCCATGGCCATGACTCTTCTTCCAGCAGATGCATCTCCAGGTGCATTTCATTATACATTACCGTTTCATTATAATCACAGAATCATAGAATCATTAAGGTTGGAAAAGACCTCTAAGATCATCCAACCGTCAATCCAACACTACCATGCCCAGTACACCATCTCCCTAATCTTCAGTTGTATGATTATCTTCCTTGTTTCTTCACCTCCGGCGCTGCTTGCCCCTGGTTTTCAGTTCAGGCTGGGGTGGTTTTGCCTCGGTACTTTGTTCACCAGAGCAGCGCTGACTTCCACACCAGTGCCCATCCCTGCAGCACACGGACCTGCATTTCCTTCACGATTTTCTCTCCCGTGAGCACCATCTCCCTAATCTTCAGTCGTGTGATTATCTTCCTTGTTTCTTCACCTCCGGCGCTGCTTGCCCCTGGTTTTCAGTTCAGGCTGGGGTGGTTTTGCCTCGGTACTTTGTTCACCAGAGCAGCGCTGACTTCCACACCAGTGCCCATCCCTGCAGCACACGGACCTGCATTTCCTTCACGATTTTCTCTCCCGTGAGCTTGGTGCCTACG
>NW_009225172.1:85404-89902 GCF_000690835.1 Fulmarus glacialis
GAGAGGCTGGTCCCGAGGGAGGACGTCGCCCTGGCACGTCGCAGGCAGGAGGGGGCTGCTTTTTGCTGGGACCAGAGCGGGACTGGGCTCCGGCAGCGTTATCTAACATAGTTACCCAAGTTGAGCGGGGATGCTTTTCTTTCCTGCAGGCTATCGTAGTACCGTTAAAAAAACCCAAAGTCCCTGCATGGAACTAATTTTTCTGCAGTGCTCCTTGTTTCTGGCTGACAGCAATCATTAGCCGGTGGTACGAGCTAATTGGAAGTGACCAGTGACCGCAAAGCCCCGTGTGGGAGCGGGAGCCTGGCTTCCTCTTTTTTTAAAATACTGATGTTTGCATTTAAGATGTTCTTTTCCTCCTCTTTCTCCTTCCCCCTCCTTCTTGATTTCTGTTATTTAATGAGGGGAATTTTTTAAAAGGGAACAACTTGAAGATGTGTCTCATAAAAACGAGGGAGTGCAGTTTTGGCACGGTTTCACCCACCCCTGTTATCCTAAGGGCGGAAGCATGGGGACGTTTGGGTTTCGGAGGGATGAGCTGTCTGTGCCTGGCTCTGCCCATGCTGGCTGCCGTGCAGTGCCGTGCCGTGCATCGTCCCCCTGGGACCATCTTGCCCCGACGGAAGGGCTGAGGCCACAGCGTGGCCCCATGCTGGAGCCTTCATCAGATTTGGGAATGGAACCCCCCAGCCTGGGCATGGTCCAGAAGCCATGGGGACCATCCCAGTGGAGATGTGGGGCTTTAGGAAATTTTTTTTCCTGGCAAAATGTTGGTGTAGTTGGGGGGCAGAGGTTCAGGGGGAACCTCAAACCTCATGGAAGGGGGGTTTGTCTTTCAGACAAGGATTTATGCAGGCGTATATGGTATCAAATGATACTCATATTACACTGTGCTGATAATAATAAATCAATACACCCATTGCGTTTTATTTTCCCTATAAGAAAAATGAAAGGGAAGAAAGCCAAGTGCTTACCTATTTTACCAGATAATTTACCTGTACTAGAGCTATAAAATGAACGTCGCTTGCATTTCTCTTCTCTCTTAAAACCAAATGATGGAGCAGAGGAAGGCACCTTCAGGCAAGAGCAGAGCTAGTGGAAAAACAAAGTAGAGCACATGCTCCCGTTGCGTTTGCTGAGAAATGATGTGAGCATTTGGCAGCTCCCCGCGAGGTGCTGTGGTACCCGCACGTTGCGTAGGGGAGTGGGGAAGGATGGGCAAAGGGGGAGTGGGAAGGAAAGGCTGTTAATTAAGAGTGGGTAGCAAAAAGTAGCTGGCAAATTTATCTCTATTTCCTAACCTCTGGATTTATTTTCAGATGGGGAAGTCAAAACTGTAAGGTGCTTTAGGTTAAAATCTCATTTGTTTTGCAGGATTTCTGCCAGAGTACTGTTTCTCTCATTTATAATGAACTGGAAAAGGTGTGAGTGCACCATCCAACGCACTTAATCACCACTGCTCATCATGGTCTTTCAAACATTTGGCTGTATCATTATGATGATGGGTCAGAAATTATCTATAAAATAATTAATGCATCATCCATTGCACATAAAGAGGAGCTTTGGCCATTCAGTGGATTATATGTGCTATAAAATATTTTAAAGACATTCTGAACATTTTTGCCTGCCCAGTTTCTCTTCTGCTGGGTAACCCCATCTCTCTGTGTGTCCCTGCCGCAGCCTCCTGTCCCTCCTTGGGCTCCGTCGCTGGTGGTCTGGGGAGCCAAGCTCTGGAGTAGGGTAGGGTTTCTGAGACAAGATCCAGCATTCAAGGAGAAAAAATATTTGCACCGAAAAGTATAAAATCCTAAAGGAAAAAACAATTTCAGTTCTCTGGGGAATGTGATAGCTGTCTTACTACTTAAACCTTCTCCAACTTACATCATACTATTCTATGTTTTACATAACCCTGGTCCTCAGACCTCACTTTAGCGTCCTGGATGCAGCAAAGTACTGCCCGGATGATGTGCACATTAAGATCTTGGCCTCCTGAAGCCAATGAGAGTTTTTCATTACTTTGTTGTTCCTAAAGCTGTATTTTAGCTCAGTTTTGGTTTGTTGTTTTTTTTTTTTAATGCCTATAGGGTTTTTTAACTCTTTAGTGCCTAGTTCACAAATGGGAAGGATTTCGAGAAAGGGAAGTCTGTGCATTTTGCAGTCTGAACACTGGCACATGTAGAGCTGTAGGACGTTCAGCCCTTTGAAAACCTGGTCCTTTCCCTAGTTCATCCCGTGCACCCCCAAAACTTACCAGGTTTGGGCGTCTCCCCTTCTTCCCTTCTCAAGCTGAACCACCCAGGGAGGGAGAACATCCCCTTGACCTGAGGAGCTGAATTACTGGGGACGGGAGTGAAGGTGACACTTCCATTCTCTATAGCCTGACATCCCGCTCTTTGCTCTTGATGTGGTCTCTAGTTTCCATGGCTTTCTGTGATGTTTCCAGTCGCTTTTCAGCTGAATCAAGGCTTTTAGTCTCATCAGCCCTTAAATTCTCAGGGCAGAGCTCTGCATCTGCCTCTCTGCAGCACAAGAAGTTGGCAATGAGGTAACAGACGTATAAGGTAGATTTAAAAGCGTCTTCACTTAAATGGATTTGATTTTATCATTCTAGATGACCTCCACTTCCCAATACATTGCTCTTATCAGGCGCATTGTAGCAGATAAGAGAAATGGGATTCAACCATTCTGATGAAGTTAAGGGGAAAACTCTGGATTTTGAATATTTTGGGTTTTGTTCTAAGCATTAGACCATTTTTCCTTTGCTCCTTTACTTACAGGGAATATTTGATACTATCCTGACAAAAGTGCAATGCCAACTTAGCATTAAAATTCAGAACCCGAAGTAGATCAATCTTACAATTTCTCTTTTAACTTTAGACTTGTCAGGCTCTATTATTCTCAGTACAGTTTGACAGTTCTAGGTTAAAAAGACATCAATTACCTTTTGAAATTACCCTCTCCGCTATAGGATTAGCTCTATTTCTGCTGACTTTGGAAGTTCGTTGTGCATAGTAGATATTTTTGGGGGGAGGCGTTCCTCGAAATGCTGCATACAACCATTATATTGCACTTGACTGGCTGCCTTGGCGATGGCTGTGGCACTTGGTGGCAACCATGTCTTAGTCCTTCTTGACCACACTAGGCAGTCATTTTAGGTATTAAGAAAAACTGGTTTGTGTGGGTTTATTGGTGCCATTTCACTCCTCTTGCAATATGTACAGCCTGTAAATACGGTATTTTGACATTGCACTTATTCTATTAAACATGCAGAAATGGAATCAGTCCCAAAGACTGTCACTGCTGTATAACTATAGGCAGTTCCGTTATGTGCCGTGCAGAAAAACACTTTCCAGTTGCAGAGTTGACTTCTCTTCCCCGTTGGAATGTGACCAAGACCCTTGCAAGTATTTTTGTTTTGGTTGGTTGGTTGGTTTGTTATTTGGCTTTTTTTTTTTTTTTTTTTTTGTTTTTTTTTTTTTTTTTTTTTTTTTTTTTTTTTTTTTCCAAAAAAGGTAAAGTAAAAATAGGGGAGAGCAGGAGAGGAGCAGAATGGGCTTCTCCCGGGGATGGTTCAGCGTGAGATGTTTAAAATTGCCTTCTGGAGGAACCTCCCTCTAGTGCATCTCCTGTGCCTAAAATGGCTTTATTATTCCCCTATGCTTCTGGGGGGGTCTAGGTGGATAACAGAGACAAGACTTCAGATTTTGTTTATAACAAGTAATTAGTTGAAGGGATCTGGGTTTGAGCAAAAGCCAGAAGTTCTCATGTTCCCCCATTTCACTTAGTCAGTGACTGTATTTGACCTGTATCTAACACGTTCTGCTGTTACAACCTCCCCTCTTCTTCCCAAATCTAGTCAGGCTTTTGTGCATATTTTCAGTGACAGTGGATGAATTGATACTAGAAATGTCGCAATTTAATTTATAACTAGAAAATAGAGAATACGACTGCAAAGCAAATATTGTGACCCAACAACAGAACTGTCCTAGATTCTCACATCTTGTTTTGAAATTTTATGACAGCCTTATTGCCCAAGGGTACAACATAATCACTTTGCAGTTCACTGATACGCTTTCTTTTAGCATCTGTACTAAATGCGTTTTTATTCCTACTGCATGTAAGAGCACTTTTTAATTCTTCAGATGCAAAGAAAAAACCCATCTCAAAGTATATAATGGCTAGAATTGCTTTTATTTTAATTTTGAATCTAAATATGCTTTGAAAACTAACAATATTTCCACCCCCTCACCACCCAAATTCTTCATTGATTATACTGTTTTTCTGTCTTTTCGTAAGCATTAGCCCTGGATAACACCACCATAGCTTACTCTATTGTAATATTTGCCAAGGAAATTTCTGAATATCTGAACCATGAGGTCATCATTTGCAAAAGTTACTGGTGGCACCAGGAGAGGTGTGAGGGGCTGTAGGATCTTCTGGCATTGGATGGTCCTGCATGGATGTCGTGGTTGAAGCCGGCAGGCAGCCAAACACCACA
>NW_009225173.1:0-2157 GCF_000690835.1 Fulmarus glacialis
TTGTGAGAATCTGGGAAGCACTAGCTGCTGGGATATGGTAAGAATGGAGGTTAAATGTCCATGTGAAGAAAAGGGGAGCACAGCGCTTTTATGTCTGTGTGAAGTAGGAGCTGCTTTAGCCTGGTACAAGGAATTCAGAGAGACAGAGTGAGGAGGAAGAAGGGGGAAGGTGAAAAAGCTTCCAAAAACATGCTTAAAACCTTCCCCCCTTTCAGATGTGTTTGCAGCAGGATGCAGCCTCACCCCCGAACAGCAGGTTCATCATACTCACAGAACAGATTTCTCAGTTTATCTTCAGAAGGAGTTGTGTATTTTGCTTAATGGTAATATATTAAGAATGCAGAGAATTATGACGATTCTTGCTCTCAAAACAGAGAGTCAAAGCTACAGGGGAAAAAACATAGTTTTTCTTCTGACATGTGCGTCGTGGTTTAACCCCAGCCGGCCACTGAGCACCATGCAGCCGCTTGCTCACTCCCCCTGGGTGGGATGGGGGAGAGAATCAGAAGGGTAAAAGAAAGAAAACTCGGGGGTTGCGATAAATGAGATAAAGACAGTTTAATAGGGAAAGCAAAAGCCGCGCACACAAGCAAAGCAAAACAAGGAATTCATTCACTGCTTCTCATGGGCAGGCAGGTGTTCAGCCATCTCCAGGAAAGCAAGGCTCCATCACGTGTAACGGTTACTTGGGAAGACAAACGCCATCCTTTTTCTTTGCCCAGCCTTATGTGCTGAGCATGACGTCATATGGTATGGAATAGCCCATTGGCCAGCTGGGCCAGCCATCCCAGCCACACTCCCTCCCAGCCCCCCGCGCACCTGGCAGGGCACGGGAAGATGAAAAGTCCTTGACTAGCGTAAACATTACTTAGCAACAACTAAAACATCAGTGTGTTATCAACACTATTCTCATACTACATCCAAGACACAGCACTATACCAGTTAATAGGAAGAAAATCAACTCCATTCCAGCCGAAACCAGGACAATGAGTCATTTCAAAACACTGGCCTTGACTTTTGTATTATCATCACTCACATTTAAAAGTTTCCTATTTACTCTGCGTTGAAAGTAATAGTACTTATGAACCATTCGAATCACAAAAAATAGGCAGATATAATAAGCCATAACGACAGAAAATGGTTTGTGATGCTAAAAAAAAAAAAAAAACCCACAAAAAATCACCAAACTGAAAACAGGTTGTCGTGTGAATAATACAACATGGAATTTAGCATGTACACAACAAGAAGACTTTGCATATTTAGCTCCATTATAGTATAATGGCCAACCACCTCATGTTGATACCCATCAAGTGCTCTGACTTCAATCAGTAATGATTTAATACGAGGATTAATACAAGCCGATCACAGAGACCTGAGGCTAAAAAGGGAGTTGGTTCAGCAACAACATCTGCACAGTGACTTGTCCTTCTCTTCTTTCCATACTGCTCACACACTCATAATCAGGGAGCTGCACTGGTTCCGAAGTATGACATACCTTAAAAAGTAATCACTGCCCTGGAAGAAACATACATTTCCAGACATAAAGCAGGTAATATATAGGTCCTCTTTGGATCAGGTAAATAAAAATCATGCAAACTGAAAGCATCCTTGGGTGAATCTTGAGGATCCATTCCAGAACAAGGTTGTCTACCTCTTGCACAGCCTCTTCTCTCTGCAGAAAGTGCTTTATAAAGCAAGCAAACACCATTAGAACCATTTCACCACTGAGGAAATGGAAATCCAGAAAAGAAATTACTTCACAAGGTAATAGGGGAAATCCTTTAGAGAACAGGTTTCAGTCTGGTGCTTTAGCCCTGAGGCCTTACTGCATTGCCATCGTCAACGTACCATTGCATTACCGTTGTACAGCTTTCAGCTAGTCCATTACTGTACTAAAAGCACCTATATAGCTTTCTTCTTTTCAGAGAACAGGCTGTTAGCAATATAAAAAGGACCTGCAAGCCCACCTCATATAAACTTGGCTCATCATGAGAGTTGTGTACATCTTTATGTTGACAGGTTGAATAAACAGATGGTGTGTGTTGCCCTAAGCCGAATACATAGAGTAATGGAGAGAAATACAGAGGAAGAGATGCAAAAGAACTGAAAACATGATGGAAAACTTGGGTGGGTTTGAGATACATTTTTAGTTATGTT
>NW_009225174.1:0-8778 GCF_000690835.1 Fulmarus glacialis
GAGCCCCCCGCTGCGCCCCAGGCAGCACCCTGGCTCCTGGACGATAGCTGAGGGCTGCTCAGAGCAAAGGCAGTTCAGACGCCAGACACGCCGCACGTGCACGTGCCTGTCTTGCAAGGACACCAGTGTTAGACCCCAGACTACTCAATGGTTACAGGTCCTGGCACCGCGACTTGCCAGTACTTACATGAAGCCAGAAGAGCTCGTGCAACCCCAGCCTGAGGAAAGAAAGCACTTTCTATTCCCGCCAAATCTTCTCACCTCTCCTCCAGCTCTGCCTCCTCTCCCCGTTGCTATCCCATCCCTTCACCCGCAGAATAAGGGTGCTCATAGAGAGCAGCCACACAGCACCCACCACCATGCACTCCAGCTCTCCATGCACGCACCGGGCAGGAGCTGGGCAATCCCCCTCACTTGTGCAGCGGGCACCGCAACGGTTCTCCATTGATACAAACGCTGCTGCAACAAGGGTGCGGGTGCCCTGCGAGTTACAGCAACTCCACTATGAGAGCACCCAGGACTCATTTTGGTTATTTGATGAGGACAAGACAAACAAAAATCTGGGTCATGCAGGAGCAGGAGGCAGCTGGGACTTGAGGAATGCAGCTGGTAACAAGGGAGGCTGGGCAGCCACAGCCAGAAACATCTGGGCTGCACTAGTGACTCTGGTGTGCTCCAGTGCAGGACGGGGCTCCCAGGACAGCAATGACCAAGGCACGTGCTCAGCCCTCCATCCCCTCCACAGCACTCCTGTCCCCAACAAACAGCAGGGGCCAGGGAGAGGCGCAGGCAAGAAGGTGCCGTTAGCCCCCTGCCCCCCTCTCCGGCCCTGCCGGCTCCCCGGGGACACCTGCCGCGGCAGGAGGCACACAGAGCCAGGAGCAGCGTTTATCCCAGGCAGAGACGCAGGCTGCAGGGGAGACGCTTGTCACAGCCACACAGGCTCTCCTGGGTGAGGGTACTTAAATCCCTTCTGCAGAGGGATTAACCAGCCAGGGTAGTTTCCTCCAATAAGACCGAAATCAATTGGAGCAAAGATGGCTGGCTGGATATGGCAGGAAACTTCATTTTAGGGGTGTAACAGACCCTCTTCCCCTGAAGCACCGTAGACCTCCTCCTCCAGAGCTGGCGCAGGGCACTGATATGTGGAGAGCAACATCTAGCTGCTACAGATCACAAGTTTTGCCCACATCTCCCCAAGGCCTCAGACATGATGTCTGGAAGCCCCTTGTACTTCTACATGACAACCGCCAACAAGGGAAGCAACAGAAATCCCTTCTCTCTGGCATGTCCAGGGGTCATGTTCACCATGTGAAAGGTAGGTTCCGCAGATCACAACACAAGATGCAGTTTCAAAGCCGCTCTCTAGTACAGAGAGACAGCATTTAGACATAACTAGCTGTTAAGGCTCTTAATGGTTCTAGATACCTGACTTCAGGAATATTTACTGCCCATTTACTGCTATCTTGTAAACACGGTTGCTGAGATGCAGCTGTACAATGAGAAACCACCTTCAGAAGTGCCCTTCCACTGCAGTGCAGGATCTGAGAGCAGCTGGATGGGCAGTTACTGCACTGAGATTCAGGGCAGCAGCAACCTGCATAGCTGCCCAGCCCAGGTGTACTCACAAGTCAGGCTATAACTTTGGGCTACAAACTCCTCTCTCAAGTCGGTGACCATTTCAGGCACATTTTCCTTACGACCAACAACACAAATACAGTGGCAACAAGCACATTTGTACGTGTGGCACTCAGGAGCTCGTCAGCAGACTGGTGCCCCAGGGCTGTCGGTCAGACTGGGCTCTGCGTACCCATGGCTCCGTGGCTCCATTTCCTTTAGGGGAAACTGGGAAAGGGATTAACAGGGGCTAGATCAACTCTATTCACAGGGCAGATGTGTCAGCGATCTCAGCAAATCCGACAGGTCAGCCAGGCAAGTCCATTTGCGAGCTGAAGCTCCCATGACCAAAAGCTCACATTAGGATGCAGATGCATCCCCAGTTACTTTGGTGGTCAGTCCCAGGCATGTCTCTCCTCGCTGCAGTGCAGTCTCCCCTTCAGCTATGGCTGGCCCGGCTTGCTGCCCAGCCAGCTATCCTGCCTTCCCTGCCCTCCCTCCTGCCTGCTCCTTCTACAATGTCCATCAAGAGCAACATATTCAGTGCTAAGGTAAGAGGAGAACCCCAGCTCCCTTCTCCCCTTTCGCTTTTCTCAGCGCACAGACACCCCTTCACAGGCTGCGTACCCATGTGATGCACCTGGCCAAGCTCGTGACCAGCTACACTCCAGAGTACCCTGCTACATCATCCTGCCTCACCTGGGAGAACAGATCATTTTGCCTGCAACAAGCAGCATGCAGAGCAGCCCTAGCAGCAGCTGTCTGCTCTCGCAGCTAGCAGGGAAGCCGCAAGCTATCGAACGATCATCAGCAGGTGTCAAAGCAGAGAGGTGCTGTCCCTGTGCTCAGGCCCAATCCAGCTGAACAACACACAAGCAGCCCCATCAACACCAGGCAGATGGCTCAGTGGCCCCAGTGCCCATATCATTAAGGCAAACGAACACCAGACAGGCAACCCACTAGGAACACCACTTTCAAGCAAACACAGTGCCAGCAACAAACTTCAGTGTTTATGGCTGAGAAGCACCTGCATTACTCTGCAGAAAACCTCAAGAAGACCCAGGTGTAAGTGCCACTTACGTTTCCTCTTGCAAGAATTTCCTTTTCTCGTCCAGGTGCTTTTCTCCTCTGGCAGGACCTTAAATGATGCCACCATCTCTCCCAGCCTCCTAGGTGTGCCCAGCTCCCCCGGGGCCAGCATGCCCATGGCCCCCAGGCACAGCTGGCAGGAGCAGGGGCTCCGGCCTGTCTGCTGCAGCACAATCAGGCAGCAGCTCTGCTCTGATGGAGGCTTGCAACACCTTCCTCCACCCCTGCTTTCAATCACTTTAGGATTATCAAGGAGGTTGTCAAGGATGATCTTTTCTGTGTGCTTGCTGTCACTGAAGTAATTAAACGAAGGTCAAAGGGTGTCTCTGGAGGAGCTGAGCTGCCAGTTAAGCCTCTCATCTGAAGCCCAGCCCAGGACGCCAAGTGGTTCTGGACATTTCCAAGCCAGCCAGCAGCCATACCGCCCCATGGGGAACTTGTGCAGTGATGGCTGCCTGTCCCAAACACTGGAGATCTCTGCAGGTGGATGTTGAAAGATCACTGACAGAACCACAGGTGTGACAGCCACAGCCAGGATTTGGTCCCAAAGCATCAGTCTGAAGAGGAGCCTCTAGCAGGTGCAAAAAAGCCTAGCAGAAAAGGTCCAGCATATGGAAAATCCCTCTGCTGAGGACAGATGGGGGCCCATGTGCATTTCAGTGAATGCCCTGATCTTGGGAAAGCCACTTTGCCCCTGGTTAAGGGACCCCTGGGACCCCCAGCTGGGCCGCAGACCAGGGCAACAAAGAGAGGAACAGAGAGAGACCTGAGATGGGTCTAAGCACCTGCCTTTTTCAGACCCAAACTCATGGAAACACCACATCCTCCAAAGCATAGCCTGATGTGACTCTGTAGGTCATTCAATGCAGTGCAAGATATTTGTTCCCTTTGTGCTCCTTGGGAGGTATCTTCTAGAAGAGACTTGTGCAATCACACTGCCTCCACCTGTTTGTCCTGCCTTGGACAATTTTGGGGCTCACTTGACATTTCAGCCACATTTGACAGAAGGATCAAGACCTCAGAGGTGCTTGGTTTTGTGAAAACAGGCAGCACGTGGGAAAGTGAGACACTGGGAGTTTGTGCTCCCAGTGCAGGTGGTGCTGCAGCCTTTAGCAGACATTTGAGAATCCACACCCCAGAGCAACTGCCTCAAGGTCCAGCAGTGGGAGAGGCTCTGGTAGGAGCTTGCACTTTCTTAGACACCAAGAACAGCATAGCAGCATACCCAACTGGAAGAAACTCTTGAAGAGAGCCCCTAGTCAGCACAGGGACTGCCCACATCTACCAAAATATCTGCTGCAGCTCCTCTTGCCAACATGGGACAACCAGGAGACTATCGACACCGAATAGAGCACCACAGAACTGGGTCCTGACAGAAAGGGGAAGTTTATAGCTTGAGAAATTGTGTGCACAAACCCTTCTCATACCCCAGAGGAGGAAAAATCTGATTGATGTGTCATTCCGCAGGCACTGTGGCTTGCTTTGGTCCTTTAAACAAGCCTGAGGTTGCTGCTGAGCCCTGTCCTATACTGATGCCTACCCCTCCCCCCAGCTTGCTGCACAGCTGCGCTGGCCATGCGCACCCGTTAGCGGCTGCCTCCAGGACCCTGTCCTTGAACATCCTTGAGGACCGATAACACCCCTGCCTGCTAGCCTGAGCAGGGGCAGACGTGTTGTCCCTTGGTACGCTTCCAAGCCGTGGGATCTGCTACACCCTGTGCAGAAATGGGAGGGGCTGGACTCTGGCAGAAGCAGCATTTGCAGGGAGACCCCCAGCCTCACCTCTCCTGCCTGCAAAATGTGATGCTCACTGACTGCTCTGCACAATGCTGCTCACAGCAGGGACAGCCCCTCAGTCACCACCAGCCCACCCACTCCTGCCCACAAGCAAGTTCCCATTTTCTTACAAAATCACTTTTAGCTTTTGGCATCCCTGAACCTTACTCAGGGATGGACTGTGCCCTCCTGCAAAACCCAACAGCCAAGCAACACTGAATCTGCCACATAAGGCCCAACCATGCCCCACTCCCAACTGGATTTGGAGGCATCGCTTGCAGAGTAAATTCAGAGCAATGAACACCTGCCAGAACTGCACAGACTGCTCAAGTTAAGAAAAGCCAATGGGAAAGTGCAGTTTTTGGAGGGCAGAGCCCCTCCCCAGCATTCTGACACCTTCCCTAGACTGCACAGCAGCTCGGTGGTCCCTCTAGTTCGTGCCACTCCTGCCTGCAGTGTGGAGCTGCAGGTCCCAGCAGCAGCCTGCCACCAAGTGCCACTGGCAGATTCGGTGCACCCCAGAGCACCGATCGCAGCATCTCCTGACGCTGCGGTGTCCAGAGCCATGGCCTGCCACCCCCGCACGGTGCTGGTCCAGACGGCAGAGGCGGCCAATGGAGCCAGCCTAATGCCCAGTCAGGCTCTGCGAGGCCCAGCCCCCAGCTCTCCTGCGGCAGCTCGGGCTGCTGCAGCAGTGCAGCCACATCACTCAGCTAACCACCTCCTGAAGGTCACAGTGCCACTAAACCTGACCTCCTGAAGAATCTTATCAGGAGGCTGGTGCTGTAACACCACTTTGCACAGTGCACACATGTTCTGCTTTGGCAAGCCTGCGCATGGATTGATGTTAGCACTTGGTCACCCAGCTGGCACATACCACATGATGCCTCCTGCATCCGAGGCTCAGTACTACACCGTGCTGCTCCCAGCTCGCTGTGCTCCTCAGGGACATGGTTTCTTCACACCTCCAGTGCCGCCGTGCTGAGCCCTGGCTCAAAGAAGCAGCTAGCACGGCCCCAGGAACATCCACCCAGTGCTTTACAGGGATAAGAGCAGCAAAAGACAAGGTCAAACCTTTCCTCTGATGACCACCAGGCCAAAAAAGGATTAGGGTAAGTACAACTTCTGCAGGGAGGCCGCCTCCCAGCCAGACACCGTAGCCTTCCACATCACATCCTCTGCGAGCTAAGAGACCTGCCCCACAGCATTTTCCTGGGCTACACCGTTTCTGCAATCCAGAAGAAATCCAGCTGCCGCTCGAAGGCATGGCTGCACCTTCCCCCTACTTCAGCTGTCCCTGCCCTCCATCCTGTGCTGGCACCAGCCTCCGCGCCAACTGTCTTATGAGCCAGACCTGAAGACCTGAAGAAAATTAATTCAACAGGAGGAAAGGGAAACTATTTTTCAGCTGACTCAGCTCCCTGGTCCTGCTCTTTACCTAACAGCACAAACCCATGCCTGGGAGGGACCACGACTAGCACCTGATCGGAGAGGGGATGCCCCCTTCTCCTAGCTCCGACCTGGGCATACACAAGACTGAGTGGCCAGGGAACCTTGGCCTCGCTGCAGTTACAGGGCCAGATTCCCACCTCCGCTGCCTTTTTGGCCTCTGCAGTACACAGGCCAATGACCAACACTCCCCTTTTTGAATCCTTGACCACCTTCTCCTGTATTTTTCTCCACTTGCTCCACATGCTGAAGCGTAGGGACCTCTTCCAAAATAAAGCTGCATTTTTTTATCCCAGGGCATGCTCCCAGCCTGTCAGCTGAAAGCAAGGGAGAGGATGCAGTGTCCAAATATACCATATCCTCACTCTCTGCAAGACTGCTCCAAGTCTTGATGCTGTTCCGTGCTGTCACAGCAAGCAGCCAGAGGAGCACAGGGAAGGGGAGGCAGGCAGCTCCGCCAGGAACCACCGCAGCAGGCAGAGGAGTCAGGGAGGCATTATTTTATTAGGATTGGTTTACAAAAAAGGCTTTGGTGAAAAACCTTTTCCTCACCCCAGGACAAACGTCTTTGCTCATGTCACTTCATGGATTTCCCTAACACCTTCATAAAGCTTGGCAATGAGTACAAATCCTTTCTTCTTCCCTTAAAGCCCTGGATTACACACCTCACAGCCACTACTTGTAGCCTAACTCTACAAAGCTCTTTGGGACAGAATTTAGATAAGCAGTAGTCTAAAAATAAGATCTTAATCCTGCTACGTGCAGCACAGCCTTCACCCTGAGCCCACACAGGACCCGCTCCAAGGACCAGTTCCAACCTTTCCTCTCCACTGCAAAAGCAAACAATTTCCTGTTAATGTATTTAGTTTTCTTTGTATCAGTTCACATTTTAAACTAACACATGTGAAGAGTATCCAGTGGTTTATGAAGAGCCTCGTATGTCACAGCTTTCTCCTCTCTGGGGAGATGGGAAGAAAGTTGGTTGAGCCCCATCCTTTGCAGAAATAAACCTGCTCAGGAGCGTCAAGCCGGAACAGTTTTAAAAACAACAGCCCCCAAAAAATCAGAGATTTCAAAGTCTTAATTATAGTAACACTTTACCGAAAGCACAAACCTGGGAGTGTAGGAAATTAATAAAAAAAAAAACGTAATTGAAATACTGCTCAGAACTCCTCTCAGTAGAATGGTTTCATTCTATTAAATTCATAAAGAAAGCATAATACTGTTTAAGTCCTAATGCACTAAAAAACATTTTTCCAGTCAAGTGACCAGCCTATCAGGGATAAATCTTAGGCAAGTTTCAGACAAGAAGCAGGGAGGATCTCTGTACCTCCTCAGGTGGGAACCTGAGTACAAAATCAGCCCTGGAGGAGCCCTGGCTAGAGCCAGTCACTCATCGCTGGAGCCTGGTGCTGTTCTTTCATCACGCCAAGACAGGCTAGATCTGACTTCTACCTGGTTTTGTTATCTTGTGACGGCCTGAACCGATCTCCCATGCTGTGGTTGCCACTATGTGGTTGCAGATGGTAATAATAGATGTAAAAATGCTGCTTCTGCAGCTTCCCACCCATGACCGCATCCTTTAAATCTTCTTCCTCTAATAGCTCCTTTGGTCTTCAGTAAGCTAAACCCCTTCCTTTACAACATATAAACTTCTACGACATTCACAGACATCTTGTAAAGTGTCTGCAACATCTTCAATAAGCTGACAATGTACTGACTGGGGTAAAACCAGGCCTTTTTTTCAAATGTTTATACAGCACTTGGCATAACAAGATCAAGCTAGATCATAGGTTCTGCTGAGTTTACTTACAGCCATACTAGCATGTCCAGCTCTGCCCAGTTTGCAACGCGACTTTCTCCATTCCCCTTTTCCTTCAGGGCTGTATGCCCTTTCGGGTATCTCCTGGGGCCTCCCTCTGGAACCAAAAACTAGAGCAATCACCCATTAAACTTCATGCTGCTCCTGACTTGCCCTCAGAGCAGTGTAAGCTCTCTCTCTCCCCACTATGTCCAACCACAGCACGACCAGTGTATCACCACCACGGGGACACATTCTGCTACTAACACACACTTACATCCTCCTGCCGAGAATGAGGGTCATCCTCCAGACGTCCTCTCCTCTGCTGCTCCCTCACCCACCACTCCTCACCAGAGACGTGTACACAAGCCAACAAACCCCACCATGGATCCACACCCTGATTTCCTCCTGTGATAAATTCCCACTTCCCTCACGTCCACTGCGTACTGAGCTGAGCTGCCATGGCCCCTGTGCACTAGCCGGGCTGGGCTTTCACTCCTCCCCAGCTCTTCCTTCTCACGCAAACACATCATGGAGGGAACCTGAGGTGCCATCACTTGTCCTTCCAAAGGCCAGCACCGATTCAGCACCAGGAGGCAAATGCTGCAGACGTCCGAAGAGCAGAAGCCAGCAGTGAGGCCAGGATGGAGACACCCCGTCCCCTGCCCAGCAGCTCCCCCTAAACTTGCGGGGATGATGCGGTGGCCTAGCACCAGCACCGAGCCTCACTGGTTCCACCCTCCTTGTCTCCGTGCCATAAGCTGGGTTCCCGGCACCAACATCAGAGCCGTGAAGGCCAGTCAGCACGGACAGCACACCCACTGCCTGCGATAGCAGGCAGCATGACAAGGAGCTGCGAGGCACTGCCTGGCCCCTCAGAGGTCCTTCTCTCCTTCCCTTCAATTTGTCATTCTGGCCACGAGGTGTGGGGTGTATGTGTGGGGATTGGCCGCTCCAGAGCAAGAGCAGACTACAAGCAGCAGCTGCGTTAGGCTTGCACCAGATCCCCGTCAGCCACCCCATCGCCTGGCATCACCACAGGGCCC
>NW_009225175.1:0-31461 GCF_000690835.1 Fulmarus glacialis
GCGTGTGTCTGCGCGTAGGTTTGCACGCGCTCGTGTGCGCACCTTTACCGTGTGCACTTGTGCACCGGCACCTTCTCGTCCTGACTCGGTCTGGACTCTCCCCGCAGTTTTCTGGCCTGCGTTAAGCACAGCGAGCAATTGCGTGAGACTTTCCCTAAGGCACCGCGGAGCCTCCAGCGCTCCCTGCGGGGGCACCCACGGGTGTCGGGGGGAGCCCTGTGTCCGGGGCTGACCCCTAGAGCGGCTAAGGCAGACCCCGCAGCTGGAGGAATGTGGGAGAGATTCCCTCCTCCAGCGGCTGAGCATCCTTACGGGCAGCCGCGCTGCTGGGTGATGACTGGAGTCTTGTTCAAAAAGTGCAGCATGTGATTGCTGGCTGCCTGCCTTGGGAAGGGGAAAGCTGTGACCCTCCTGCGAGGGCAGTCCCCCTCTCTGGCTGAAGGTCAGCTTTTTTTTCCCCCCTGGTTTGCCCTAGGTGAGGGCACATCCGTGCTCCCAGCCCTGCAGCGTGCAGGTGAAGGCATGCACAGGTAGCTCTCCCGTTTGGCTGGGGAAGAGGATAGGAAGAGTCCTCCCATGCGAGATTGAAAAAAAAAAGCCACTTCACATCCGTGTACACGCAACAGTCGCTCAACAGGTTAGCGTAACAGGCCTGGCTAATGGGCTTGTAATTTCCAGGGCAGGATTTGAATTTAGTGCCAGGAAACTGTTAGCGTTGCCGCAGCTGCTCTGAGGTTGGTTGGATGGGCAGGATGAGCGGGGCTGCAGCCGGACACCTGTAGGTGTGTGGGGTGGAGGAGCGCCCCGGGGTCAGCTCCAAGTGGAGGAAGGAAGGGAAGTTTTCTTCGCGTTGCCCAAGAGATTCCTTAGGGAAAAGTTTATTTGTCATCCTGACATGTATACATCCCAAAGTTGAGGGTTTTGCTGTGGCTGGTGGTGCGAGAGGGTTTTTATTCTGTACTTGGTTCAACCCAGCTGGTCGCTGCGGACAAAATTTATGGCAGGCTGGCAGGACCGTCGCCTGAAGTCTTGTCCCTAACCTCACCGATGAGCTGAGCCGGAGGGCTGCAGGCACTTGTTTCACAGCCATCCTTCAAACCTCCGGTGCCAGAGCAGATCGCAGCGATGGGGTGTCGGAGAGGAGCTGAGCTGTGCTGTGCAAGTCCCCTCTGCCACCTGCTCCCCTTCCGCAGGGGCAATGTCAGCTCAAAACTGCCCTGGAGCTGATGTACCGAAGTACGGCTACTTTTTAGTCATTTCCAAGAGTCAGTAGAAATATTGCAGCAAACAGTGTCAAACTCCCAACAAAACCAGTTTTCTTTAAACAAATGTGTATTTTCCCTGCTGCATTTTCTCCACTTCACTGGGAGATGGGGAGGGAAACTGAGCCTGCTGGTTTCTCTGCCCAGGCGGGAGGGGGAGAAAAGCATGGAGAAAAGTATGAGGAAATTAGGCAGGGTTTTTTTTGCATACTGATTGTTTTAGCAGAAGTGTTAAAATACAGCTTCTGATGTTGCAATGTGATCGGTGTTGGTTCATGAAGGAAGGTGCGTAAAAAAACACCTTCCCAACCAAGCAACTTGTGATTAAACTTTTTGTTATTTTGAAAACACTAGTTAATCTAAATAGAACCATGTTGTTCTGGGAATATTCCAGAAACGACAGAATTTAGTGGTAAATGTGTCTCAGCTCCCAGATGGTCAAAACAAGGGGCAGAGCTGAGTTTTAGCATACTGGTTGGGTTTACCTGGAACTTGGGGGGGGAAAAAGGTTCAAAACCCTGTGGAGTCAGGGCAGGCACTTGAACCTTGGACCGTCCTCATCCAGAGGTGAGAACCAAGCCCCTGGTTACTGTGGGATTGTGTGTGGTTTCCCTTTTTTTTTCCCCCCTCCATCTTTTTATTTTTTTAAAATGCTTTATTAGACAGGAATGTAGAATAGAAATATATATATTTTTAAAATCATTAAATATTTTTGTGGTCTGGAAAGCAGTTCCCTGTGCCTGTCAACGATAGCCTGGCATCTGCATGCTGTTCTGCGCAGAGCAGGGAACTCCCTCGTGGATCAGGATCATAAGTGTAGAAGAGTGTTTTAATTAAAATGCATTACTTCTATGTTGATTAAAAATCTCGTTATGGGGATGGCAACTGTCATTCAACAGGAGGCGTGTGGCACTAGAGCAGACAGTGAAGGAGTGTGAAGATAAGATTGTAAACACATTTTTAACTATGATTCTCCTCCTCTTCCCAGTTCTTAGTGCCTAATTGACTGGTGCTGAAGTGCTAGGGCAATATTAGCCTGGAAATGTATATGTTTTATTGCCTTGTCTGTTTTGTATGACATTTACAAGGTTGGAAAAACAGGAAATTTACTATAAATAAGTCAGTCATTTGCAAGCATGAACAGAGAAAATAACTGTTCTGACCTTGCACTTAGTGGAAGACGAGGGACAAGGATGTGAAACATAGGTGGAATAGGCTATGTATGGGCTTTGTCATTAAACTAGGGTTTATAGACTTATAGGTCCACATGCAATATTTTTTCTTGCTTTTGTGAGTCATAAGTTTGAATAGGTTCCCACAAAGTACAAAAAGGGGGAACCTATATGAATTTGCTTAATTGGAATAACAGTATTTAATACAGCTCATAAGGGATTTGTTGGTCCTTCGCTTAACCCGTGAGAAAGAGTGAGGAAAGCTGAAGAACTTTAACGAAGCTGTCCCTTTCTTTTCCCCATATGCACCTTTTTTTGGTATTACATTTGAGAAAAAAAATATACCACTATAGTTGCCTGGTTTTTGGGGAGAGAGAGGCAGAATCTGCTGCCATGTATCTTAGTAACTTTCAGAACTGTCAAATGTGTGAAAAAACCTCAGTTAACTTGTAGTGCTTTTATGACTGACTGTTTCCATCTTACATCTGTGCCTAAATTCTGATGAAATTGGCAATTAACTCCTGTGGAGTTAATAAATACATTTTTATTATTACTTGGTCTGAGAATACAGAATTAATAGATTGAATTATAGGAGCAATGGTCACATGTTCTTGTGTAAAGCTGTCACTGCCTTAACGCAAGAATTTCTTGGCTGTATTGTGAATCTTGTACCTTCCTTGAATACACTTCACCTTTTTCAAAATAGCTCCCTTGGATAAATTGATAATATATAGCTCACTTGGATAAATCAATAATAAAATCGGGCACACTGTTTCATCTTATGTATCTTGATTAACAGAGTCCAGCACAACAGAAGAAAAGTTTACCATGCTGTTCTTCATAAGGGAAGAATTAAGGCTGTATCTATAAAAAATTAACCGTGTTTTGTTTAAGACAAGGTATCTGGGTTTTCTTTCTCCCTCAGTGAGAGATGGGCACATCCAGAGAGATTTCAGATTGCGGCCTTTTATTTTTTTTTGCTCCTTGGTTAGATGACCTGTGCCAAATCATACCAAGCCAGATGCTTGGCATGGGAAACTGTCAAAGTTAATATGTTTGTACAGTTATTTTTGAATTGTTTTTTAGTTCTCGGTTCAATGCTTTGCTTCCTTAAAAAGTCTCAGGATCCCAAGCTCTAAATGACCAATTGCTTTGAAACCAGGTGTTAAGATCAGTTTATGCAATTAATAATTTTCATAGTACTTTGCAGCTGGGATGATCCCACAGTAGGGAGGAGTTGTGGGGTGGTTTTTTTGTTTTTAGCCCTACACAGGGCAAACAGGAACAGGCGTGATCCCAAACAGAAACGGTCACTGTTTACCCAGCGCTATCAGCTGCATTTGTTTCGTTTCAAACATTAACTTGACCCTAAGATAAATTCTGAAATACGGTGCAGTGACGCCACGCTTCAATGCCAGGCTGGCATTTGCTATACGAGGCGATCATGAAATGTTAAAATCAGTTACATGTACTAGTCCGAATGAAACCAGCTTCTTTCAAAAAGTTTGCATAAGCTGGTATTTGGACCTTTTCTTTTTATTTTCCTGAGAGAGCTTGTGAAAGAATTGCTGTCTTGGATTTTTTTTTTTTTTGTAGAACATTAAAAAAAAAAAAAAGGAAAAGAGAAAGAAAAGTTGATGCATCTGTAAATTTTTGTGTGTTCAGTGGTTTAGCGAACACTGGGAAGCAGAGTGTCACTTTGTTAGCGGGTGACCCTGACCATCCCAAGCTAAGCAGGTTATGCCGGTGCCTGGCATTGCAGAGACGGAAAGTGAGCGCGGGTGCACGCGTGCCTCCCTGAGATGTAGCAGAGCTTGCGTTCAGTTTAACACGCAGGCAGCTGCTGCCGTTGGGCCAGCGAAGGGAAAAGCTGTTCAGAGAGTGAGCTCTTGCTGTTCCTCGTTTACTTCTGCAGCGTCATGCATGAGCTCCAAGAAGTGTTTTCCTTTGCTTAGCTGAGTGCCAGTCACTTGCGCGGTGAATTCTCTAAGTCGTTTTTCCATTTGACCCGAATTCTTTTAGGACCCAAGTGGATTTAAAGTGGAGTGAAAGATTTGCCATCCGAAAACTTGGGAGACGTTCATGCATTTTAGATTTATAAGGCCTGTTTTCAACACTGACCCGCTGGGATGAGCGTTGCGCAGGGCTAGTCACTACTGAAACGTAAAATAAAAAAAGGCAGAATCTCTTTCACATCGCTTCTAATATGTTTTACTACAAATCGGTAGTCTGTCTTTAAAGTAGTACTGCATTAATAGTCATGAAATGTCTATGTCTGCATATTAAAATACAGCTGTGAGGAAGACCTTATCTTTACTATGCCTGAATTTACAGTGTGGTACTTCTCAGGATTTAGAAGTTGATCCTGCTTGTGGCAAACCAGTCATCCATCCTCTCCGGAGCCATGAGGTAGCACCCCAGAGATGGACGTTAGAGCCTAAGTGCCACATCTTTGCTGTTATAAAAATTTTCAGGAATTAATATGATCCTTTTAATGGCATGAAATGGGATTATGTTTTCCACAGTAAGGTTAATCTTTCCACCCATTGAGATGGGACTCCAGGCTCCCTCTTTACGGCCAGTCAGATTACAGCGCAATTAAATCACAATTATAGTCTAATTATGAGCAGTCATTCAGCATCGTTGCAAAATAAGATGTTAATACCATCCTGTGTGTTGTTCCGTTTTTGGTTTTTTTTTTTTTTTTTTTTAAGACCAGGTTACAACTCCTGCCTGAGTGAATTATTGACCTGCTATTGTGAGATTTAAGATTCATCTTCCATGTATCTTGTTAGAAATTTAAGAACTTCTTTTAACAGGTTTGAAAGCCAAACCGTCAATAGCTCACTGCGTTCCTGTGTTTGGGATTGTCATTTTTCTCTGGTTCAGGCTGCGATCATTCATGGGTCTCTCTCTGCTGTTTCTGTATCTCTTTCTCTATCTGTTGCCTGAGAAATACCTCTACTCCTTTGACAGCGTATGCATGCACAGGGGAAACATTTGCCCAAGGGCAGCTACATTAAGGTGTAAAGATCTGCTGAGTAGCACTTTTGTGGCTGTGCAGAACTGATGATTTGGGCCAACACATGCCTCATTCATTAGGTTTCAGCATGGCTGGGTTTGAAGGTAACAGGGAAACTGAGAAGATGCTGCTGCCTCGAGGGCTTTTTCTATTGCGTTAGCAAGGTCTGAGCTGGGGGCAAGGGTAGGATCCTTGGGACCTCTATTGAGGTTTTTTAAAATAATTGACCAAGTTTGTTATTTACATTCCCGTACTTTAGTCCAGACACAAGCTATACTTGCTAGTTATTTCAGGTGTTTGGGTTATTTTTACACTTCCTCTGACTTTGACTGGAACTCGTAAATCAAGGCATATGGGTTTTGATCTTTGTGTGCTGCAAGTGACTTAAATTTCTTCGAGAAAAGCATGGAGTAATGGTTCTATATGAGCAAGTGCTGTGAATTTATAGAAGGACTATGAAGAGTTTGAGGCAAAACGTTAGCTGAAGGCAGGGATCCTTGCCATGAGTGATCGGTGGTACTAGGAGGGCTGGTACTCAGACCCCTCCGTCCCATCTCAGCTCCTTCCAGCTCTGCGTCCCAGCTCCTGGAGCAGCAAAATACGGGATTCTCCTGGTCCGTATTTCTGCAGAGTTTTTCCTCCAGCTCAGCTGTGGAAAAAATTTATTTTTACCTTTTAGGAACTGAGTATTAAGTGACCTTTTTGCACCAAGGGTGCAGGGATGGGTCGTCCCCCCTGTGATCTGTGAAGATTTTATCCGCTCCCGTTACCCTGTCCCCGGAGGCACCGCTTGCAGGACAGGGAGAACAGCAGCTTTTCGGCGCTGAGTGACAGCGCTGCTGAGCGTGCGAGTCCAGCTCCTGCAGAAACATAATTTTCACCGCTATCATCATTTTCTCTGTCTCTCTTGACACTTGATATTTTGTTTTCTCGCTTTGTATTTCGGTCTCGCGCAGCGTGCTTTGGTTTAGCTGTTGTGGCAGTTTGACAGGTGAGGCTCCGAGTCCCGCCGGAGCCGGCAGCCCGTAGAGATCCACATACCCAGTGTTTGATGGTTTAAGGTTGGGGTTCCCTGCAAGGATCTGGTGTTGGTAGACAAACCTAAGGCTGGGCTATCGTCCAGAATTTTTTTTCTACTGATCTGATAGAGAGCTGTGGAAGAGGCTGCCTGTTTCCAGAGCAGCTTGGCAGCTTTTACATTGGGCTGGTATGTTGGCAGATTTGGATTTTTTTTTTTCTTTATTTTTCTTTTTTTTGTTTTTCCTTTTAGACCAAATAGGTGGGCCAGCATCCTTCTTGGCCCTGCAGGAACAGCATGGCTCAGGGTGGCTGGGATATTTTTGTTGAGATCCACCCTTCAGTTTCCAAAGGTCAGACACTCCATCCATCCTCCCTCCTGTGACATTTTAAATGGTTTCCAGAGCTATTCTGCTGCTACGGGCTGGAATGATGGCACCGCTCTCTCTGCTAGTCCCCGGTCCTGACTTTGGCATCATTTGGCTGAACTGTTTTGTGTTAGTAATATTATTTAAACCTACAAAAATTCTTTTTTTTTTAACTGCCCCTAGTAGACCTTGGAGAAACAAAATAGTTTTTTCTTCAGGTCCTGACGTTTTGGGTTACATTTTTACAGACTTGGCTTTTGACTAAGAACAGTTCCTGGTTTTATATTTGAGAGGGCTGGTATCTTAACTTAAAAGAAAAATAAGGTAAAAATATTTATTGGACTTCGTTGAGTGTCCCCTATTAGACTAAACAATAGCGCTTATTACATGGTGTGAAAATAATGCAAAGTGTCCTGTGCTTATAATGGAACAGGAAAAAAAAAAAAACAAAACAACAAACAAAGCCTTTGGGATGACTTGCAAAGTGGAACAGATGCCTTTACAATTGGGAGGCATTTGAATAAGGAATCAGTTTTGCATGGTTTGCTAATCCTTGACTGAAGAGTTCATTGTCTTGGATTATATATCTGTAATTTTGGAGCCCTGAAGTCAGTGCCTCGGTACAATTAGGTTGGGAAGAGACCGAGGTTTCTTTCTTCGTATCCTTAATCACAGTGGCTTGTTTTTTAAGGGGAAAACCTCAACTCTGGGTTTTTCATTTAGTTATTAACAAAAAGCCTTTGAAAAAGAGGCTGCCTAAAATCCAGCCACTCCCTCAACACAAACAAAGCTGTGCAGATATTGTGTACTTTCAGAAAAAAACTTTGATGTTCAACTTCTCTTATTCCAGTGGTGCAGATCCTGCGCTAAGTGGGTGTTAGTCCAAACTGATGACAGACGCAGATGTCTCGGGGTTTTTTTGGACGCATGAGAGAGGGGAAAGTTACTTCCCAAACAGGCTGAACTGGGCAGGTGAGGACCTGGGCTGCGGAATAGCTGTGAAAAGACTTTTCTTAAAAACAGCCAGGGACATGCCTGTCCTCCTCCTTTCCCAAAGGTGCGGGTAGAACTCCCACTTAGCAATTTAAGCGGCAGGGATACAGGAGAATGCTCCTGGGGCTTGGACCTGCAGAGGAACAATTCACCGGAGCCTTGTGGGAAGCCAAGGGTGGCTGGAGGAGAGGGGGAGAGAGAGATGGGCAGCAGGAGCAACGCGAAAGATACCGAAAGAATTAGGCTGAGGAAAGATTTCCCTGGTCACTACTGGATTTGTCCCTGATGCTGAGGCCATCTCTAAAAGCAGAGGCAGCCGAGTGCTTTCTGCAGGACCAGCCAGGAGCGTGGCCGTCTTTCCAGCTGATGACAGACCTCTGTCCCAGAGCAGTCTAGACAAACATCATCTTGTTCCAGGCACCCTAAATGCCTACATCGATATATAATATAGGATGCAACTTTGCTATTGAATATCCTGTTGGTGCCTAAAATAACACGTGCTCCTCCAGGCTGTTGCTGGAGGACAGCCCGCACGGCTCCCCGGCGCAGCGCGGGGACGGCCGGGGGACGCGTGGCACAGCGAGCCCTGGGGTGGCTGATCCCCAGTGAGCTTGGGGAGGAGAAGTCTGTGGTTTGGCTGGATTTGGGGACATTGTCGTCTCCAAGCTGGGTCTCCCCTTTGCAGTGCTGGTGCTTGGGGAAGGCACTGCGGGGCAAGGACGCCTGATGGGACTTTGGCAGCCACTGGTCCAGCCCAGGCTTTGTTCTCTCCCTGTCCTAAGGGCGAAAGAGGGATTAGTCTGATGCAAAACAAAGAATCATGTCCTTCTCTTTTGCCCTGGTATGCATTTTTCCTTAAACAATGAAGTGACTAATATAGAATATCTTCTTAATGTGCACCGATTGTGGTTGAGAGGAACAGCAGCAGCCTGTCTGCACCAGCACGTCCAGAGGCTCTGCTGGGTTCACAGCGGGGCACTCTGAGGATCACGGATTCGGTTGTTTTTGAAGAAAATTGGTAAGTTGTTTGTTTATTGGGAGGGGATGGCTTTTTTGTTGTTGTTAGATTGTCTTCTGCCCATACCCCAGCAAATTTTGTGTATTTGTTTTATGTGCAAATATCAAACTTGCTTCGCGCTGGTACATAGTGTTTTGTCAACTTTTGTATAGTCTGTGTGCACTCTGGAGTCCTCCCTGTCACCTACCATCTGCTGTTGTTAGTCAGACTGTTTCCAAATGGAGATCTGAGCTAACATACTTTTCTACATTTACCATAGCCGTATTACCCCATTTTCTTTTTCTTTTTTTTTTTTTTTTTTCCCCTTTTTTCCCAAATGAAGATGTATGGACAGGTTGAGATTGTTGACCTAATTTCACATGGAGGTATTTTTGTCTGAACTTAACCATAGTCTGTATAAATCCTTCATGTGGCAGGAAGCTTCGTTTACTACACGTGGAGCGAGGCAATTAAACCCCCAATAACTGTCTGTCTCTGGCTTTCTGCGGGAGGCGCAGAGCTGCTCTGGGCAAAATCCAGCCGGGGCGTTAAGGACACCAGGGCTGGGCTGGTCCAAGGGTTGGCTGCTCGGAGAGGTTACGTGTAAGGGAAGGCTTTATATCTACACACAGCCTGCACCCAGCCTAAGAGGAGGAGCTTGTGAAAATATTGTGTATTACCTATCAAAATAGTTTGAATTCTTGGGTGAGGCTCTTAGAACATGTGACTGGTGTGTACATATGAATTTTTTTTTTTTTTAATTTTTGCACTTTAGCATTCATATTGTCAAAAGCTGCTTCAGTGAAGTGTTCCAGAATCTCTTCTTCTTGTCTCTTTCTTTTTCTCCTTTTTAGTGGAAACTAATCCCATGACTCCAGCAGCCCAGGCTGTTAAACAGCCAATGCCATAGATTTCGCCATAAGTGGCAAAATCTGTTGTTGGCACAGCTATTTGAAAGCTGAAGAGTATGAAACCACCACCATTATGGCCAAGAACGGTTCCCATGCCCATTACCTCATCATGAGATGCATGGGCAGCCTCTGATCCTGTAAAAACATTTAAATTCGCTTCTGTGGTGTTCCTGTGGTGGAACTGTTTCAGCGATACTTGTCCTGTAAATCATCTGCAGGAACACGTTGGTTTTGGAAGACGGCTCCTTCGGGAGACCTCCCTTGCTTTCTAAGCGGGTTATGCGACGCGGCTGCTGAAGAAGTTCCAGATTCCCTTTTCCTGACAAGTGCAGGGGGCAGCTGCTGTCTAGACCTTTGTCTGGTCCCTGTGAGTCATTTCCAGAGTGCAGGAGGGAAAACGAGAGCACACCTATATTCGTTATCTCGGAAAGGTGCCCAGTTTCGCCATGCACGCAGGTCTCTGGCGTTTTAAAGGCAATAAAGTGGCATTCAGCTCCCTCATTCCAGAGGCAGGTGGCAGTTACTCTTTAACAGAAGGGCATTCCTTGATGAGGGTGGGAGAAGTGGTGAATACTTGGATGCACGATGGCAATCTTTCAAGCCTGATGAAGTTTGGGGCCCTCTTGTGCCAGGCAGCACATGAACCCGAGAGACTTGTCCCCTGCCTGGATGCTTTGCAGGAGAGGGAGGGTGAGGACTAAAAAGACCCCAAGGGATGTTTGGAGGGGGAAGCCAAGCACAAAGGCTGTGTGACTCAGTCGGGATGCTTGTGGCGAGGTCGTGGACCCACAAATCTCGGCTCCCCATCGCCGTGCTGTGGGGCTCTGCTGCTTCCCAGATCTGCATTAAAACAGGGTAAATGGATAAATTGCTTCAGCTGGAGCAGCTCCCTTCTGCATTGCCCGGCTGTCCTGCTCGGGTGGAGGTTTGCCATGGCAGTGTTTCCATTTAAAATACCCCATAGGTTTTTTTACCGTGTGCTTGTAAAGCATGTCAAAGGCTGAAATTTTTATCTGCAAAAGACATGACCTAGGGACTCTCCAAGGTGGCTTTTCCATTTATTTTTGTTTTCTATTGCCAATTTTCCAGTTGTATTAGTTGATGCTGGAAATACACACATATCAGTTTTTCCAGGAGCTGAATACAGTCATCTTTTTTTCTTTTTTTTTTTTTACATAGTTCTGATCTGGAATAGGATATCTTGGTCACATCGCAGACTGGTAAGCAGTTAGTGTGTAAATTTAGATCTGCTGAAGCTGTTAGACATGAGAAAAGCCCCAGTAAAAATGAGAGCGCTTAAATTTAAGCATGTGCTAATGTAACACATCGCAGAGGGCTTTTTCTGTCTGTATGTAAAAGATGCTATAATCGGTGCCGAGGCTTGCCTAAACCAGTGTGGAAATTGCTGTTTGCCTAAAAGCTGAGCAAGTTGTCACAATCCCAAAGAGCTCATTGACGTTAAAAGGTTGCAGCAGATTAAGCAAAATCTATTTCAAATTGATTTAGTGTAGCTGGTGCGTAACTCAGCCTGGTCATCTGTGCCCTGCTTTGGGACTGCCGTGCTGTGTGCCGGTTTGAGTCCCGAGACCCAGTGGGTGAGTTGTCATTGCATCTTGCTGTACCGGTGCTGCCTGCTCTCTCCTGAGAATGCTGGGGAAAATAAGGAAACCCTGGCTCCCAAACTGGCTCGTCACAGTTAACTCTTATTTTCAGTATTCTTCTCTCATGCGGTACAGCGTCTGCCGTAGCGGGAGCTGCCTGGATGGGATCTTGCCCCTGGCTGGGAGTACAAGTATTTTTCCACGGTGCAATTGAATTAATTGGCGGGGAAGGTTACATCAGCTGCCTGGCTGGAGCCCCTTTCAGGAGGTGCTGGATACAGTAATTCCTTGGTTTATTTCTGACGAGGAGTGTTTCTGCTGCCTGCAGCATATCCGTCCTTCCAGGCCTGGGGGGTGTGCTCACCAGGAAGATTAAAAACTTTTCTTTAAAAATTTAGGGACTTTTTTTAGCCATCTTACAGACTGTAATTAAAACTGGTGTTCCTCTTTTCCTGTATCGATTGGAGATGGAGGTAGATTTTACTGTGACAAACAATAGTCATGCAGCTGATTTTATACATATTTGCTGCTGTTCTGCTCCTGTTGCTCTGTTTTTGTAAACCTTAAGCATCTTCCCAGCAACCTGTGGGCTGTGTCAGGCAGAGTCCGCTCCTCCCTGAGCTCCCAGCTGAGCAAAGCCTTCCCATTAGCATCACCAACTGAAAAACAAAACTTCATCAAGGCCTCTAAAGGACAGACCTTTCATGTGTTCGGACACAGCAGCAGCGCAGCTGAATGCTGATAGCTGTCTGAACCAGTGGCAGAAAGAGTGGGGAATATTTGTTGCGTATTTATTTTTCCTCAAAGTCCCTGATACAGAAGAGACCTCAGCATTATTATGCATTGCAGTGGATCATGTTCGGAGGACTTTTTGCCATAAAAACATTGTTTCTAGCTCAAGTTTAGCAAAAAGATGCTCTCGGACTCAGCTCTCTTTCAGATGATGTTTTATCGATGCCTTGTAATATCCAGGTGAGCTTTAAGTTGTAACATTTACAGAAAATATGTCTGAAGCTTCCCCCTCTTGGAGGTAAATGAGCAATATTGACACTTGTTAGCACCCGCTCACCAAGCTGCCTGAAATCAAGTTAAAAAATACAGAGTGGTATTTGCATTGTTTTCCCCTGCTCTCAACTCTGCGTTTCCTCTTCACTGGTCAAATCAAACGGCAGTGACATTTCAAAGTCTTCCTGAATGGTGAAATTAGAAATATTCCTTTTCTAAGAAGTCTGCAAGAGGTAGTTTAAACATTGCATGCAGCCGCTCCGGTAGGAAGTTGTTTAACTTGTCGAAATCTCTCTTTTACTGGGGAACCTCTATTGAAAATGACAAATTGCTTAAAGCAGTTTCCATGTTAGTCTTTAAAAAATTCAATTTCTTTCCATCCAGAACACGTGGAAGACATTTGTGCACTTGCCTGTTTCTCTGTCCTAAAGCTCTCACTCGATGGCTTTGGGCTTCATGTAATTTTCACACTCAGCTGCTCGGGTTTGTTTTCCTCAACTTTCTATTGAATGGGGATTTCCCGCCCCCCCCCTCCACTACCTTAGCTTAAACACGAAAAGTCAAGTATCTCCCTGGTTCAGACTTTGGGGACCACGGGGAGAGCAGAGGAGGAATGCTCCAAGGTCTTTGCTTTTCAGAAGTGACGTTCAGAGTGTTGCGAAATCCGTAGTTTAAGCTGGAAAGTCTGCGTCCGCAGGCGAGTCGTTGTAATGTCCTTTAAAAGCGTTGAGCGGTGTTAACGCTTCACAAAATGACAAAACATCTTTTGCTTAAATGTTTTCAACTACTTCTCTGTAGCTGTCACTTTAGCAGGACGCACGAGGGCAGGTACCAGATACAGAGCCATACAGGTGGCTGTAACTGCTGTAAAACTAAAAATTGCTGGATTGAAAAGGCTTTTTTTTCTTCTTCTTCTTTTTTTTTTTTTTTAAAATAAAAGAAATTTCAAGTTATCATTGTGCTCAAGTGACCCTGCACAGAGCAGCCGGCTGTGTGGTCTGTATCCCGTGAGGCTGTATTGCCAAGCCTTGCACTTGGACATGTGAAAGAAGAGGGTGCAGAAGAGAAGTGGGTCTCCTCAGCAATGCTCAATGAAAGGCAGGCTCCGAAAAATAAGGTGGAAATTTTATTTCTGGAGCCTTAACAGGCTGAGATAAGGCTTTCTGTGCTCGCTCTTTCACCTGGAATGAGTTGCACCAGCTTATTAATTTGCAGAGCTGCTTTTTGGTGGCCCTGCTGAAGCTCCCCTGGCCGGAGACGGGTCCTTCCCCGGGGCCACGAGCAGAAGGTCGCATGTGCGTCCCCTGGCGTCCTCCAAACTCGGAGGATTAAAGGCAGCGTTTGGGCTGCACCCAGGTCTGTGAAACTGAGGGCACAAATTGTTCCCTTTCTGACTGGAAGGTGCTTTGCCCCAAATGGCATCGGGTGAAAAGAAATCGGCATTGCCCCATTGCTCTGCTTGAGACAACCCTGTTGCTCAAGAGGGATGATTGCTGAGTTAGACAGCAGTCGGGAGGGGATTTGAGGACAATCCGGATGCTTTTTCTATAACTTGAAGGCATGTCATATCCTGGGACTTCTATTCTTACCCACTTTTCTTGTAATACTGGTTTTCTTTTATCTGCTTTGATCCCTTCATTTTTGGCAGGTTTGAGCTGATGTGATATTTTGACTTTTTTTGTAGCTATTCCTTTGTTGCCTTTTAACATTTTGTTACAGTGTTGTTTTTTTCTCTATAAACGGTACTTAAAAAAAAGTAACAGTTACAAATTTTCTGGGTTCTGGCTTTGTTTTTCTTCCCACAAGCGGTTTCGGAAATTAACTTGGTGCCGGTGCTGTTTTCTTTGGTGTAGGGTGTGTCACTGCAGATTCAGGTCTGTCCCCTCAGTTGCAAATCCTGGTTAATATAATCTGTTTTAGAAGATAGCATTAGAAACTGGCACCCGCTGGTAAGAATAACCTGTCCCTGGGAGAGTGTCCTGATCTCTTGTAGGCAGAGGGCACTTTATGCCTGGAAGCATGGAGGCTTTATATACCTTGTTTATGGTGTTTGTTGCCTTTTGTGGAATATCGGATGCTGCCTTCAGCTATTCTTGTTATGTGAAGAAATGTCTGATGCATTTCTGAACCCTGCAGAGCTCCCTGATATCAGGCATAAAATTTTTTTAATGGGTATTAAACCTGCCTTGCTGGCTGTTGCATCTCTGGCTGATAAAATTAGTGCAGCCCAAATACCCCGCAGATACTTATTACAGAAGCAACTTCTTTAGTTATGTAAGAAAGCGAGGGTTTTAGTCCCTTTCCTCTTGCAACGTATTTGGGTCGCTTTCTGCTTGTCCAACAGCCAGCATCGTCATGGGCAGGACTGGGTTGCTGTCATGTTCCCACAGTTTCATGCCTGTGGTTGATAATTAACCGGTTTCTTTAATAATGGTGCCATATTTACTCTGAAGACCTGTTTTCTTTCCTGCTCTCCAATCGCAATCCAGGTTAAATACAGTCTCTTCCCAGCAAAACACTGGAGTTAGTTAATATTCTACCGGAGGTGTGCTAATAAAATCCCTTGTTACTAATAGGGAGGGAAGCGACCTCAATGCATTTGGTTTATTTAATATCTCTGGTCAAGAGAATGCACCAAAATGTAGGAGAAAACACCTTTAAAATGCAAGCTGAGCACACTGGTGCAGGTATCTGATCAGCAGTGCCTGTAATAATGGGGCAAAGCAATTGGGAAAGCTTTGCTTGCATCGATGTACAGGCAAGATTTTTTTGGGGGGGTCTGATTTTTTAGAGAATACAGAATTTGGTTTGAGACCATTGTCCCGTGTGGAGCTGAGAGGGCAGACGCATGGTCTGTCTCAGCCTCGGTATTTGGAAGGGGCCCCATCCTGCTTTGCTCGCTGTCCCCGCCGGGGCGGTGGCAGCGGTGGCTTTCGTGGGGCGAGCGATGCCGGGGAGCCTGGCTGGGGACGTGGTGCCTGGGGCTGCTGCTGGGTGTTTGCAAGGTCAGGTCTAATGGCAGCGAAGGCAGCGTCCTGCTACGGCCCGTTTCTGGGGCAGGAGATGGATGAAGGGTGCAGGGCTGTGTGAGCAGGGAATAGTCCCTCTGCGAGCGTGCCAGGTGTACGCTTGCAGGGTTCAGCGTGTTCCTAGGCATGGGTATGGCAAAGCACACAACATTAAAATTAATGAGCCCTCATGCAGTTTTAACTAGAATAAAAACTGTTGCAAAACTTACGTACTGAATAACACCAAAGCCTGTTTTCCTGGGGAGAGATGGGTGTTTGTGGAGCCGCTGGGGCTTAGCTCCTGCATTGCTCCCCTTTCAAAGATGCCATGCTTTGATTTATCTTCCTTCCCCAGAACCTCCTTTCAGCTTTAAAAAAGCAATGCTTATCATCACTGTTGTCAGGAGCCTGTGCAGCAGTTTGAGTTACTGCCTTTCTGTTTCTAGTGCCATGTAAGCAAGCGTAAATCTGTATATTACACCAATTTACATTTGGTGGGGTTTGTCCTGACACGTCCAAAGCTTATGACTCTTATTTTGTTGTATGAGCAACTTCTTTAATATGGAGCCCTGGGGACAAGACCTAATTTAAAATAAAGTTGTGCAGGTAAAAACAGAAAGGCACGGACTGTACGCCTGTGGTCTGCGACTAAACTAACTGAGGAGTTTAAATTCTGCTCTGCCTTTCATCTTGCGTGCTGCGCTCCTAATGGCAACGTGAGCTTCTGGCCTGAGCCTTGCCTTAGCCAAGACAGAAGCCGTCTGGTGCGGGCTGAGCGCCGCGCCCGGGGGTTCAGGCTGGAAGAGGCCGATAGCAGCGATTCCTCAGCTGCTTGCAGGATGATATTGTCTTGCTTTGCTCGTGTACTACTTTTATTTAAGTCAGCCTGGCTTTCTGGATTAAAAGATGCCTACACATATCACCTGAAGTTCTTGTTGTTGTGGTTTTGGGTTGTATTATTATTACTTTTTTTCATTTATTTTTACTCTGCCTAGTGTGCATCTCTTCATTCAGGAACAAGGTGGTTTTGAGTAAAGTGTAAACTGTAAAACTTCCATGAACTCTATCAAGTGATAGCAATGCACCCCTGCTAACCCTGTGAAACACTTGGCTTGAAAGTTTACTACATTGGCTTTATGAGATTCAAAGCTTTTTGCACCAGATGAAAAGAAGGCTTTGCTGTAAAATCCTCTTCCTTACTAATCTGGCTTTTCTTCAAATATTCTGAAGTTAGATGCGCACTAGCACAGAACTTGCTGTGTGCTTTGTAAGCCTGTAAAGGAGAAGTTGGGCGTACGTGTGAATAACTGTGTTAAATAAAAGAAGCAAGAAAATGTGCTGTAGTTGCTTGATAGAGACTTCTGTCATTTGGGACTGATTTTTCAAAGAACTTCATTTCTAATTCTAGATAATGAGATTTTTAAGTATGTACTGAGCCTGTTGAAATCAGTAGCTCTAAAGGGCCAGATTTTAAGTGATACCTAAAATATACAGGTTTCTTATGGAGGATGTTTTATATATATATGCACATAGTAGAAATTCATCACTATAGGGTCAGGGATAGATCCCTGTACAACTAGCGACTTTTGGGGAAGAAACTTAGTGTAGTGCCAGTTTTGGGCTAACACTTTATTTTTCTTAGATACTTTTGTAATTCTTTTTATGGGTACTGAATTACTTCTGTGACACACCACATTGCAGACAAGGGCAAAAGTTTAGCAATCTGCAGCGCAGAAGGGCTGATTTCATTGCCAGCTGCTGATTCTGGCTGTGCAGCTCTTGTACCAGCCAATTAAACCCACACTCATTACAGCCTTTGTGGTTTGGAAGTGAAGTGTTCCTGCCTTTAACTCGTAGTTTTACAGGATGTTGGTTTAGGCTGGAGGTTTGCAAAGCTTGAAATCTTATATTTTCCTCCGGAGTGTGCTCAAGGGGTAGGGGAGGTGAACAAGGAGAGCTACACGGGGAGTTGCGTGCTATGAAATGGGAAGGTGCGCGTTTCTCTGACAGCATCGTGAACCTGCAGTCACCTCCTAAAATTTTCATGCAATTCTGTAGTATCTGATGTACCAAGTTGCTGCAAATAGGAATGGCCCCTGCTGCGGTGTCAGTCCTGAACAAATGTCTAGTGCTGTAGGAAGTGCTGAGCATCCCTGCATGAGCGTATTCCTTCAGCTCCTCAGGCACAGATTTCTGCCTGCCTCCCTCGTGGGGAATTTCTGCCATGTTTGCAGACCGTTTTGGGAAAGCTGCTGGGCAAAGAGGAGGTCCCAGAGGGGGAAGAGGCAGAGATGGAAGAAGAATGTGACCCTCTGAGCCGTTTCTGGTGACCGCGCTATTTTAAAGTCAAATTTAATTTTTAGCTCTCCATAAACAAATCTTTGTGCCAGCTTTTTATATAGCTCTGAAGTCAGTTTTTGTGGCTGCTGCTCCAGGGCTATATCCTCCATGGGTGCCACCGGGAGAAGAGCCGACCTCTCCTTCCCAAAATGCCTCTTGGCACTCGGGAGGACCTTTGGAGAGGTGCTTTGCAGAGGGACAAACCTTCCAGCTCTTCTGAACGTTGCATGACAGCTTCTTTATCCAGGGGTAAATAGATCTAATGGATCGAGTAAGATGCTGGACTCATTGCAGGTTACTGGAGCTGGTGCCCTTCATCCCATGACCCAAGGGACCAACTTTGCCCCCAGTACTTTCATATTTGCCCTGAAAATGCAGTGTGCAGCACGGGCAGGGAAGCAGCAAGGATCCCATCTCTTGAGAGAGGGTTAGTGATGTTTAGTTTTCTTACGACATTATAGCCCTGTTGATTTTAACTTGGAAACTTCAGTGAAAACCACACACGCTGCTGTGAAAATTCATACTTGGTAACAAGTAAACAAGTGATCGAGCAGCCTGACTGACTCGGGAAATTCCCTCCAGACCTCGCGGGGAGGAGGAGCTTTGCATTTTTCTTGTCCCGTGTTTATTTTTAGTCTCGCCTCTAACATTGCTGATAGTACCATTACAGCCCTGCAGATTAAAGTCCCAGCATGGGGTAGAGTTGAAAGAACGATGCTGCAAAGCAGTCAAAACCTCTAGGATTTTGCAGCTATGTCGTGCTACAGGCAATTAATTTAGTCCATTATTTGCTTGCCCGGGTGCAGCTCAGTGCCCCACCTCTGTGGAAGCCTTTGATTTCCTTGCGCATCTCTTCTTGTCAGAGTTGATGTCTTCAGTGATGGCTCTGTCCTCGTGACTGGAAAGTGCCATGTTTGTGACGCTAATATTTTGGGTGTAACGGCTGTCGTCTTAGGCCCCTTCTTCCCCTGAATATATTTTGCACTTGTTCTGAGGGTATGTTGTGTTTTAGAGTGGAAAGAGAAGAGTTTAAGTGCTGTACAGCTCCCATCACTGGTAATCCGTGTCTGAAGCTATCAGTTACACCCGCAGAGTTTTGGGTGGTGTTGGTGAGGACAGTCTTGACGGCAGCACCCGTCTGCAAGACCGGGTGGTTTACCCAAGAGCTCTCGGCTTCTCAAGGAGACCCATTTTTTTCCAGGGCTAGCTGTGTTAGTCTGAGTCACCACCAGGGTATTTGGTCTTTAAGTCAAATAATGGTGGTTGGGTTTTCTGAGTCGTCTTTTGCTGACAGTTAGTCAAAGTCCCCGGAGATGGCAGAGGATGTTATTCAGGACTGCCTAGTGCTCAAAAACTCTCAGAAATAGCAGTTCTGTTAACAGCCGGCATGCAGTCTGGGTTGTATTGCGGCTATTTCAGAGGAAACAGTTTTATCACAAAGAGCTGAATCTAAGGACATTTGTCTTCTGCGGTAATAGAATCTGTACCTGGTCCGCAAGGAGAGACACGACGGAGCAGTTACAAATGCTCGCGGGCCGCGGAGGCGGGGAGGTGCCACCCTTTTTGTGCCGGACGAGGCTCGGGCAGAGCATCGCTGGCAGGGCCCGGCCACCACGGGGTGGGGTAGTGCTGGACCCAAAACCAGGCCATGCAGGGCTGGGCTGCCTCCGCTTGGAGAGATGTTCTTCACCTGGCCAACCTGGTGGTCTGCTCCCCTGGCCAGAGCCCTCCCCTCCGTGAGGGCTGTGAATCTGAAGGTGGCTGCTTAGCCCTCTCCCGCACCTTGTAGACATACCTTAAGGCATACCCTCAAATAGTTACTGAGGAGCCGAATTTTGTATTTTAACCTAAGTGCAAAATGCATACTTTTACATGGAAAATATATTAGGGAAATTAAAAAAATTAAGACTAGTTTTCCCTAGCTGTGAGCAGGGGAGCTGTTACAACTTTGGAGAAAGTCGCTGTATCCCGGGGAGCATGTCCAGGAGACAGCCCGTGCTTGCTCGGTGGATGTGGTCTGGTCAAAATAAGGTGACGCAGAGGGCAAAAAGACTTGTGGACGCTCAGCAGTATCATGCTAACCTATGTCATGGTAGTTGTTAATGATCCCTCTGAGTCTTCTCATCTTCTGAGTTGATTTGACTTCTGATAATGTGACCTTAGGGTGAGTGGGAAGGATTTGCAGGAGGTTCCCAACCAGCATGTACTGTTTGGCACCTTCAGTAGTGGAAGGGACCAGTTGACAGAGGTGGGAGATGGTGGGAATGAGGGGCCTGGCTGTCCTCCGGTGCAATTCTTCTGCTACCCTGTGTCCCCAAGATGTCACAGTGCCGTTGGACTGTGGAGAAGGAGGCCGGTCTAACGCTGGGAACTTGAAGAACGTGTTTGAAGACTAGACCAACTGCTTTGCTGTTTAGGGGTTTTTTTGTAGACTTCTGCCAAATTTGGGTGCTTAGAGAGCAACTCTTCTGGGCAAGCATCTGCAGGCTCTGATCAGCCTCCTTGTAATTGAACACCCTTCAACAAAACCAACTTTTTTCCAGATGAACTGGTTGTTGGGTTGGCTTTATTTTTAAACAAAGCAAGAACTCTGGGGACTGGTGCCGGTTGGAGTCTCTCTGCGATAATGTAGAAAGGTTCCGAGTTAAAATGCAGCTGAAGAATAATTGAAAAATACAACAGTGTGAGCAGGGGTGATTACAGAAACCACAGAGATCTTGTGTCTCTACTTTTTAATCTTGGATTAAAGCGCACTGTTACAAGAAAATCCAAATGACAAGTTTTATTCAGTCTCTATTATTCATGCAGTGAATACCTCTTAAGGCTCTGCAGAAATATGTCCTTTTCTAGACTTACAATGAGTAGACAAAAACTATGTGTTTATACCAAACGCTGGAGGATTTATGGGTAACTACTATGTGGTTTGAAGTAACAATATACACAATGTATTGTAAATTATTCCCTTTTTATATTTGGTCTACGTTCAGTATAAGATTAAATGCAAGAATTTATAGGCTTAAAAAAAAAATCTTTCCAATGCTGAAAGCAAAAAGAATGATCTATAATGAGGCTTTACAGTATAAAGTATTTTTAAGGGCAATTTTTTAATTTCCCTAATATATTTTCCATGTAAAAGTATGCATTTTGCACTTCAAATAGGATACTGTTGGTTGCACTTACCAGCAAACAGCTGGGGGATTCTAGTGCCTTAACCGCACAGCAGCTGCTAATTAAAAATATATAATTCTACCCTGATTAGCTTATAATGATTATAATCCCCTTAAATTTGATTATTACCACAGTGTGGTAATCTCAGCCACCCCCTGTTTCATTGTGGGGCCTGTGAGTAACAAAACTAGTCATTAAGTGCTGATAGCTGGTTCCTGAAGGATTGCTTCCCAAACAGAAGAGCGCAGGGGAATAAAGACGCCCCGTTCCCATATGTCTTTAGAGGTGCCCGGTTTGAATTTGTTTTCTCTTTTCTGCTTGGCTGGTGTCGTTTTGGCAGGGGAAGGTTCTGTGGCTGTGCAGGGAAGGGGGAAATCTGGGGAGCTGCAGCCATAAACATTGCAACTCCTGGTCAGAAATCCAGAGCCACTGCGTGCGTCCGCATGCAACAGGCAAGCAGTGCGGTTTAGTCTTGATGATAGTGAATTTTCTTCAATGCTACTTTGGTTGTGATAAGTTTATTCTTGTCTTCTGATTTGAATTTTCTTTTTTTTTTTTCTTTTTTTTTTTTTTTAAAAAAAAAAAAACACCTGAACACCTGGTCAACTTTGCAAAACATAATTCATGCTTTTCATCCCTAGGATTGCTTTGCTTTCATCTTGTGCCCATCTGCTTATCCTTCACCAGTTTTTCTCAAGACATTTTGTAGCTCTTGATAGCAGGGAATGGCCTCTTTCTTTCTTCTGCAGCACCTGGGTGCTTGGGAAATGACATTGTAGGACAGAGCAATAATAAATAATTGCTGCTGGAGAGCAGTTTGGAAACCCTGAGTTCAGGACTGCAGCAAGAGGGGGGGAAAAATTGCCCAGAGACATGAAAAGAGGCCATGTCAAATGCCTTGTCAGAGAGATGCCCTGATTTGAAAGTATGGCTTCTCAGTGTCATTCAGAGTTCATCCCTGACTTGGGGATCTGGTATTAATGGAAGAGCTGAAAGGCCAATTTTAATATACACAGGAGATAATGCAACCTGTCATTAAAAAAAAAAAAAAAAAAAAGGCATGAAAAAGTGATGCATGGTGTATTCATTAGTTCAGTGGATGGAGGACGGCTGGTGCCTGTCCCAGAACAGCGTGCGGATCGTGGCCGCCGGGGCCGGAGAAGAGCGATGGTGCAGCCGTGCCGGGGCAGGAGTCCGGCTTCTCTGCTGCTCCGGCGGCAGCTCCAGCGGCTCTCCCGCTCGGATGGGTTAGGTCTAAAATCTGCTGGGGTCCGGAGGTGCTGGCTGCCCTTCAGATCTTGGGTAAGACCTCCGCAGCCTGGCTGCCTGTCATACCAGAACCCAAACTGTTTTGGACAGCAGAGGCCAGTGCAAACTGGGAATTTGTCCCAAGATCTGTGTGTTGCGGGGGCAGCCAGCTGGGTCCTTTTTTTTTTTTTTTTTTCTTGGGTTAGTGTACCAACAATCTCCACTGTAGCTGAATGCTAAAAATCTCTGTCACCAGCAAACCACCATCATTCCTTTTCCTTTTCTGTATATTTAGTGTGGAGCTGGGCAGAATTTCACTGATGAGGTGGTTTCTTTTTTTTTTTTTTTTTTAAGGCTATTACTTATGAATTACTCTGTATCTCAGATAGCGGAGCCTAGATGCCTTACTGTATAGCTGTCATATTTCAGAGGACGGGGTGAGGCTGAGGTGCCTCATATGAGATATATGGGGAAAGAGGTTTGACTCCCCCCCCACCCCCCCCTTAACTTTATTCTTATTATTCCCTGTAGCTGGTTTTATTTGTTTGGTTGGTTGTTTGGGTTTTTTTTTTCTTTCTTAATTTATTGGGATTGACACCAGCTTTTTAGTGCATTTCTTAAAAGTATATAATTTACGTAAGATTTTGATGCACAGATGTTCCCTTCCAGTTTAATTCCGCCACATATGGCCATTTGCATACAAATAAAAGGAAACGTTTTCTGTGTGTGTAGACAAGTTGATAGCTATTCATTAGGTAAAGTCAGCTAATATAATGCTTGTTAATTTTAAAGCTCTCTTGTGGTTGGCAAGGAACCGGAGCTATTGATCAGGGTCCGAGAGATGCAGTTCCTTGCAGCTCTGAAGGATCATCTCTGGTCTGAGAGTTACAAGTCCAGAGTCAACTTGTTCTCAGGTAAAAGAGAAAATTTCAGTGACTTCTAACTTTCCCTTTAGACTCTGTCTGGGATGTGAGATGGCTGTGCAAAAAGGACAGAGCAATAGAGATTTATGATTCTCTTCAGCGAAGAAGTGACTTGCATTGCTATGACATCTTGTATCTCAGAAGAAGTTAATCACAGCTTTTTCTGTGTTGCTGGGTTACATTGCTTTGAGAAAAAACAGAAACTGCTATGAGCAGTATGAATAGCTGAAACCACAAGTCCCACTGAGATTACAGCCAACTCCTCCTCAAGGAAATGGATTCAACCACCAACATAGTTTTTCATTAGATGATTTTTTTCTGAGTGAACAAAATACCCCTATTGTGGCATAATTGTTTAGCTTTTGGAGATGTAGGCAGAGTTGCAACTACATGACTGTTTAAAAAAATAATTCAACTTGGTGAGGAGGGGAGGACAAAGAGACATTTGGCTTTTTGTTACATTTTGTAGCATGCTGCAGAATAATGCAGCAGGTTTTAATCTTCTCGGTTTCTGTGCTTTTTGGCTCTGCAAGAGGGGGAAGGAGGAAAGTCTGTCTTGCATTTCAGGACAAATCTAAATCTGATGGACAAAAGTTTTGGCTATCTGATTGAAACCTTTTGTTGCTGAGACTGAATGACTCTACCAGGCTGGCAGAACTGGAGTGATTTGTGTCTCGGATTCATTGTTTTGAACTGTTAAAATGTATTTACTTGTGGTTAATGGGAAAGTTAATCTTTTCATTATAGCAATATCATAATGGCTAAAAATCAAGCTGAGATGCAAGCAGGGAAGATGCAGTATGGAAAAGCCATGGAAGCAGAGTTCATGCCCATGAATTTCATTTAATGTAAGCATTTTTTTGATTTCTGGTACCTTGACCCTTTAGTACCCCAGAAACCTACCCAGTTCTTCAGGATGTGCAAAATGATGGTGGTTTTGATAAACTTAATTAAACAGGAGATGGCTAAATTTAGCATATTAATGCTTGTCAGCTGGAATTACTTCTGCATCTTAGCTGAAGGCCCAGAAATTGGTTTGGGCCATTCTTTCCCTGCCCTTGTATTGACAAAGTACATTGCTCGTCAACAAAAGATGTTACTGTTTCATGCAAATGGGCTTGTCAAAAGGCAACGTTTGCTTAGGGGTTTAGGAAGTGCAGACAGGGAGGAATTTAAAAAATGATTGAAGAATTGTGGATCTCGGATCTGTGGTTGTTGGTGCGAAGAAAAGACAAAGGTTTCCAAAAAGTGTTTGAATACCTGCCCGCTGGAAGCACGATGATTTAAGATGCATCAAACTGGACTAGCACAATCGGTTTTAATCCTACAAATCTCGGTTGTGCTCATGTACTGTCTAGGCTAAATGTAGCAACCATACGTTAGGAAACTTTAAAATATAGGATTACCCAGTCAGTATTTCTTTGTAGACTTTTCTCATGGGAATTGTCTGGCTGGTTACACCATGACCACAAAATGTCAGACAATGCAAGGATCTTCCTGCCCCCCGCCACTTTATTTCCATCTCTCCTCACAAAGGCAGTTCCTTGGAGTGGTGGCTGTGGTTTGCTCCTTTTTTCCTGGGAAGTTTGTGAGCAAACTCTTGGACTTGCTGGTAAAGTGCTTACTAATATCAGATCTTTGCCGGAAAGTTTTCTGGATAAAGTTGTACGTGTTTCAAAATGCCTTTGGAAATTAATAACAAATGAGGGACTGAAATGAATGTCTTGATCTTTTTCAAAAACTGCTGAGCACCTCATGTGCTTCCACGGACATTGCTCGGTGGATGTTTCAATGGCTGCAAACTGTTGGGCTTGAAAACTGCACCATGAGCCTGCCAAGCACCGGGGCAGCCCGTGGCTCCTCACCGGCCCGTGTTTAAGGCCTTTTTTTAGGCAGGCTCTCATCAGATTTGGAAAGCACATGGTGTGTAGTAGGCACTCTTGAAAGTAAAGAGTGTCTTTGCGTCGCTCTGGATTTAAATACTTTCATTTACTTGGTCTTTAATGTTTTATTAACCATCTAAACCAGCTTAGATTGCAGCTAAAGATTCAGCAGCAAAACCAGATAAACCAGTATGTTTTGCTAAACTGAACATTTGTTGATAGGGAGATACTCCAAGTGCTCCTGCGTGCTCTTGCGGAGAGCTGGGTTGGTGAGGAACGCAGCGCAGAGCCCTGGCAAGGCAATGCAAGGCAAAAGGTGAAACTCCAAAAGAGGTGGAAAGCATCCAGAGAAGAAAAATACTTCAAAAGCAGTAGAATCTAATTAAAATAATCCATCATGAGGAAATGAATATGTTTGAGCCTTATTCAGCGAGAGGGAATATAGCTCGAGAAACTGATACAAGTAAACTTTGTCTAAATTGCAGAGGAAATTAATATAGACAGTTGATTAAAAATGTGGAAGAGCTTTAAATTCAAAACTTCATAAAAAGGCCAAATAAAATGTCATTCCCATAAGCAAAGACAGACCTGTGAAAACCAAATCAAAATAGAAAACAGATAGCAAGTTCCTTGTTTAAAAACAAATAAACAAACAAAAACCCCAAACCTGTTAAAAATTATGAAGAAAATGCAAATTGCTTTTAGAAGGCAGCTTGCGGCTGTTGGCCCATGTTCACGTACGATTTTGAAAATTAGTCTGCTGCTGCTTCTGGTCACCGGTGGCTCTGAGCTCTGGAGCTTGGGGACATGTGTGGCCCCAGATTATTTGAGGGTCCCTAGGTCTCTGGCTCCCATGTAGCATGGCTTGCTAGAGGGTGGTTGGGATGGAAATTCAGGACTACAAAAAAAAAAAGAGTACCATTTGACTGAAAAGCACCAATGCTTGGATGATGTTACGGCATCCTCTCCTGTACCAGCCTGTCCCACCCGCGGGCTCTGGTCCCTCCCTGGCCCTTTCGTGTCGTCCTGATGGGTGCAGGGGTGCCCGAAGTGCAGAGCAGCCCTTCTGGAGCACGGTCCGGCTGTGCTGCAAGGAGGGACGGTTTGATTTCTGCCTTTTCTCTGCGGTGTCAGCAATTCAGAAGCATGCACTGAGGGGGGAAAAAAAAAAACCCAAAACTGAGCAAGGCTGTAAAACGCTGCTTCCAGGGGCCTCTGGTGAAGTTCAGCCATCCCTGGTCTTGCCTGGAGTAGGAAAGCTGTGTCGGGCGTGGAGCGGAGCAGGCGAGCTGTGTCTCAAGGACAGAGCCAGATAACAGAGAGCTCCGATCCATGCACTTGCAGCAGAAACAATGAGGGTGTTTATATAAATAGAGCTCCCTGCAAGTGTGCAAAAATGATAACGCCGTCTCTAAGGCTGCTCGGGGTCTGCAGACTTCTGCGCTTTGTTACGGCTTGGCAAAGCACCTCTGATTTATTTGTTTTAACTACTGTAATTGTGTGAGTGCGCATGGGGGAGGCTATTAACCATTGCAAAGCAAGCAAAGTTGTTCTAATAATCTCATGTAGCTTTTAGATAGGGCAATTCGCATAACATTTATTTATTTTGATGGCTTTCGAGGCAGAAGATTTAAAGCTGCTATGCTTTGAGGTGCAAACAGATCCCCCTGTGTCTGCAACAAGATTGCTCTTCTCTGAAATGGGCCTGATGTGCACATCAGCAGCAGATTGTGGGGCAGCATTTGTCAATGGCCCCAGCATACCAGAGCCAGGTCAAATCTGGAGACAGAGGCTCAAGAACTAACATGGAAAACACCTGGGATTTGCGGTAGTGTAGTATATATACCTGTGTGACAAGGGGGTCTGGATGTGAGACTCCTCACGTCCACATCTCACAGTGTTTCTATCATCACATAGCCTCCGGAGGCGTCAGGGCAAGGCTATTTGCATTGATAAGGAAATGTCAGCATGGACCATATGCAAATGTGTGTATATTATTTATTTTTATACACACACACACACACACACATATATATATATATATAAAAAAAAAAAATCTCTATCCTGTTCCTGGGGAGCTAACTTTGTTTTCTTGTGCTGTATGAGACAGTATTTGTCAAACTGAAGGTAACCGTGATGCAAGTCCCCAAAGCAATAAAAGGTGGTTCAACGTGCACGGCTGCTCTGAATGTAATAAACCGTGTCTCAGGGCTGCAGGTGTTTCATGGGAAAAGTGGGGGGATGAGTATCTGGGGTTTGCTTTGGGTTTCTTCATCGAATTTTTTCATCGCACTCTTTAAAACTAATGCGTGTGCTTGTCAATCTGCAATGTTTTTGTAAGTGCATGCTGTAGAAGGAGGATGGAGGTGTCTCCTACAAAGCTAGGTTTGTCCTTTCATGTTGCAGAGGCAATTTAAATAGTCTGGAGGGTTGCCCCGAGGAGGACGCCCATCAACTGGGGAAAACTAGGTAAGCAAATGTGAGTTGGGCACTTCATGAGCTGCATTCCTGATAAATCTGAGGGAGAAGTGGGGTTATCTAGTTGCAAATGGCACCATGCTTTGGTTTGGAGAAGCCTAATTACTATTTGGGAGATACAATGGGATGTGTATAACTTTACCGAATGAAATCTCTGTAATCTTGTGTGTGTGCAAGTACAGCTGAACCTTAGACAAACGGCTTGTTGAGCTGAGGGCAGTCTGGTATCCCAGCTCTTGGGTGATCAGAGAAGGTGCAAGATCCTTTCTGTACGGGACATGTGGGAGTTTTACCTCAGAAATATGTAGTGCAGATTTTCTGAAGTCATAACGTCATGACACCACCAACGCTTTTGGTGCCTTTACCAAAACTCCTTAAAAAGAAAAACAGTCAACCAGCCTATTCCCAAATAGGTAAGTGATGGTCTTCCAGCAGAGCTCGAGATGTGCAGCCGTCTCGAAAGGTTATTTGGACAGGTACCCGTCAGACACATGGTCCTGTCTCAGGGCAAGGGTTGAGATCATCGGTCCCTCCCCGCTTGGGCATGGGGACTCCCACAGCATCGTGTTTGTTATAAGTACTTCACTGCAGGTAAATTAGAAAGTTTACCATGAAACTTGTTCACTGGGGCTGCGGTTTTTTCTTTGCCATCCCATCTTCACCCATGTTGCCAAACTGGATTTTTACAGGGCAATATTCATCCATCTCGCCCCTGAGGAGTATATCGGGTTAGGTTTTGGGTACCTGCCAGCGTTGGGGATAGCTGGGTTAGTCCCAAGCAATCCATTGCAATTTGCATCCTGATGAAGGTGGGGCACTGTCTCTCACTTAATGTCGTGAAGTGAAATAATTGTTTTCCAACTGAGTGACCTTATAATTAATTTTGTAATTGGTGGAACACATAATTTCTAATGACACCAGTCAGTTGTCGGCCAGGACACAATGTTGTATCTACTACCAGATTGCTGCCTTTTGACTAAAATCAACAGTTCCACTGTTTGAGCACTGGATGATCCATGACACCGTGTCGCCCGCGCCGCAGAGTACTATTTAATTGACTTACAGGGTTTACTCTGAAGTTGTTGGCTAGCCTTGTAAACACCACTTCTCTGCAAAGTCATTTGTAGTAGCTGGCAAGCTCAGTGTCATTTTTGTGTGAAATTTTTTTTTTTTTTTTTAATGTTTGCAGGTGTGGCTTTGCCTCCTTCCCAGGGGAAAATCATGTTCTTGTAGTGTTGCGAAGCAGTGTCGTTTCTGCTGCAGGGCACTGTTGTGTGCAGGAAGGACTGTTGATGTTGTAAAGTATGTGTGTGTATGTATGTATGATTATATCTATATGTCGCGTCTCCAACTCTGCCAAGCTGAGAGGCATCTTGTGCCAAGAGCTGCGGAGGGGTCGCCAGTAGCTCCTCGGGGTGATGCTCAGCTCAACGCTGGGCACGACGTAGTCAAGCAGAGCACGGCCATCCTTGTAGTCGAGCAGAGCATGGCCATCCTTGTGATGGGTGAGAAAATAAAACAGGCAGGAGAAATTAGTATTGATTTGTTGGATAAAGATTGTTTATAGGGGGAAAAAGTTGATTTTTTTCTCAGGTGATTTCCAGGTTTTCTGCTTTGTTGAGAGCTTCTACTCAAAACTGTTCTTATTTGTAGTATTCATTCATTTTCCCAACAGGGAAACGACTTTGTATTTAGCAAAAGGGTGAGGCAGAGCACCTTTGATGAAAACGTTGGTTCCAAGCCATTTTGTTACAAATCGGGGCAAGTTCCAGCAGCACTTGGCGATTTTGCTTGCAGTGCTCAGCGTACGACCTAGGTGATGTGCAGAAACCACTGGGAATGGAGCTGCAAACGTGCTTAAATAAGAAACTGTTACCGTGTAGATGGGGACCTTGTGTGGTGGAAGGTAAATGAAGGTGATCAAGCTGTAGGGTCTCCTGGTACAGAGAGGATTATGTGAAAGGCCATCTTTTGGGGACTGGACCCACATGCACTAGGACACACGTCTCTGGTGGCTGGAGATGTCCCGTCCTGGGCCACCAGGTCCACGGGAAGCCGGGGGGAGGGTGTCCTGGTGCCCCCGATGGCAGTTTGCTCACATCGATGGGTCACGCTTCTCTGCGGAGAGGGGATGGGGACAAGTGAGTTTGGGGGATGTTTTGTCCTAGTACTGTCCGAGCGAGCTGATAGGTTTTTATATAATTTTCAGTCCTGCGGAAAGCTGTTCTGGTCTGGTTTTGTGCCCAACCTAGCTTTAACCAGCACTGTATCAAGTGTAAGGGGGCATTTGAGCGTGGATCTCTGCGGAGGTGCGGTTCCTGACCTGGCTGTGATGGAGAAAAGCTTCAATGAAAGGGCTCAGGTTGTTTTTTGCATTTCCCAGATTATGTGGCTGAAAGCTCTTTCCTGCTCCGTCCACAGTAACGTTTCTCTCGCACAGTTGTAACCGAGGGAAGCCTTGGAAAAGGCCCGTATGGGCATGACCGCAGGTATGGGAGAGGTGTAATTAATGGCCCTCTCGGAGCAGTCCTGAGTCATCCCGTTACCTCACTGCAGCGCTGCTCTCAGCAGCAACGGGGAGCCAGAGCCCGAGCTGCTGCCTGCACCCCCGCTCCGCGCCTGGCAGGCAGTGACGCTGCTGTGGGGGTGCACGTCCCCTCTCGGGGATCGCCGGTCCCTCGGTACCCACGTCGGTCCCTCGGTACCCGCATCGCTCAGCCCTGCCGCACCCGAGCTCTGCGGCAGGGCATTGTCATCAGGCAATGAGTTTGTTAGATCTCAGCTGACTGAGCTGGTGCTCGTCATGCAAAGGGGATGACAGACCTGTCAAAATAGGGCCAAAGTGCTGCTGCTTGAGAAAGAGGGGTCTGTGTGCTTTTCTTCAGCAACGTGGTCTTTTCACATGCTGTCCCTTGTGCTCTCCCAGCTTCAGTGTTTGCTGCCATGGCCAGATCTGGTGTAAAATAACCCCTTTTGCTGAGCTGTTTTCCCTGCCAGCTCTGTACCTTTATTTTGTGTGTAGTTGCACAAACATTTGACATATCACAAACAGCGATAGGAATGGGTCAGACAAAACTGGGACTGATGCTTTTTGTTCCCCCCAATGACAATTTTGGTTTTGATGCACATCAAACTACCACCTAAGGGAAGGGGAACAGAGCTAAGAGCTTAAATATTTGCTAAAGATACGCTATCGCCATGAAAAATGTATCAACTGTTGAACGGTAAGGGAGGGCGAGATGAACTCTGGGAAAAATAGCTGGTGTTTCAGATTTCAAGGTGTGAGGAAATTCTTATTTTACCTGGTGCTAATTTGTAAATTATAACCAGATGAGTGTGACTGTTGCAATTCAGGAATGGCGTGTACAACACTCTTGATGGGTGCTATGCATTTCATTTCAACCACATAACCTGCCTTGGGCTTGTTTTTACCATATCCCTTTGAGTTGAACATTTTTCTGGAGGTCTCTTTAACTTTGGGTGGCCTGTGTGGATTGTAACAGCCCAGCACGGTAGGGATGAGTAATACAAGAGTCAGTTTTATTTCTGAATTTCCTTGTCTTTGAAGACTGAGGTCAGATACTTTGTTCTTTTGGCTGCAGTCAAAGCCTATGGTTTGATTTTTCTTGAATATATGTATGTATTTCAAGTCTGTGCTCTCCCTTAAGTGGTTTGCTGGCCTTTTAGGGTTTTGTTTTTTTCTTCTTTGTTCACGAAAACGAGCTGGAAGTGTCTGTTCGACTCCAGTTGCTTTCGAAGTCTCAGTGGGAGGAGCGGGTTGAAGGAGAGCTGTGGTGTTACGGGACGTGGGGACTTCACCCTGGTTGCATGTTCGAGGTAGCTTTTGCTCCAACAAAGTGCCCTCTTCCAGTGGTCTGGCAGAAACTCAACAACACTGGGTATTTTACTGTCAAGTAAATGTAGAATACAAGCAGCTTTTGTGCGAGGGGGCCCCAGTAATGCCAGTCACTCCAAACCTTGCTTTTACGGAGGATGCTTGGCCCAGGCAAGAAACCTCTTATCGAGGATTGCCTTGGGAGCAGCCTGCGAAGTGCCCATCGGAAG
>NW_009225175.1:31480-55567 GCF_000690835.1 Fulmarus glacialis
GTCTTGCTATAGGAGTAATGCAAAAGTATAAAAAAAACGGAGGCGTGAGGTGTCTGCAGCAAGATGGTGCAGCAGAGGACGGGATGTCTGTGCGTGTCTGGGGGTCCCAGGCAGAAATGCCGGGAGGTGGGAGTCTTGCTCTCGCACCTTTTTCCGAGAGGCTGCAAATCCCCTTTCACGTTCATTGACCGTTGCCCCATCCTTCTCTTAAAAAGACACAGAAATGCAAGACCAGCATCTGCTTGAATCTGGCCATGCATCTGTGTCATGCTTGTGAAATCTTATTCTTAGTTTAAAATGTTTGTATAAACTATCACAGCTTTGGACTAACTCCTGCCAGACAATCTCAGCCGTACCGCATCTGTGCTTGGCTTGTGTCGGGAGAGCTTGTTTTGAATTAAAAAAAAAAAGGTGGGGGGGGGGGGGGCGGTGTGTGTGTTTCATTTTTTGTGACAGCTCTTAAATGGGAGATTTCCTTTTCCCCTTCACTTTTTTTTAATGCTGCGTGGCTATGGTCTTGCCATAACCTGAAGTCTGGCAACTTCAGCTAAGGCTGCTTAGGACTTTGCTAGATTTCGGGGTGGGGAAGTTGAATTTTTTGTGTGACAGTTCTGGGAGAGATGTGCCTATTGGTTTGCAGTCCCAAACCTCCTGGAAATCTCTTAATTGCCCAGATTTAAGCAAAAGTCTGTGGGAAGAAGCTTCTCACAGAAGCTAGTTTTGCTCATCGTTTTACTGCAGTTACATGGCATTTGATTTTTTTTTTTTTTTTTAAAGTGTGTAACTGAATAGAAAGTTAGTTATGATACTTCATTGGTGTTTCCTCTGCAACAGTTCATTTACTATGTATAAATGCAGTGTTATGTATTCCAGGTAATTTATATAATTACTGTGCCATTAAGCTTGTCTAGTTAGAATCAACAAAATTAGAAAATGTGAAATTTGAGTGTCTGCAGTAGTGGTTGCCTGGCTATGTTATATCCTGTATGGGATTCCTGTGTGAGATCCTTCCTTTCTCTTTTTTCTGTGTGAACCTTTACCACCAGCACGAATTGCATTAAAGCTAAGTGATGAAACAGGAAAAATATTTGGTTGGAATGACATATATGTAAAACATGACTTCTTTAGTGATGTTATTAGAATATTTAATATTTTTGTTTCCTGGCCTCTGGGAATTTAACTATGCAGCCTTAACGCTGCACTCCAGAGGAAACAGGGAATGGTTTCCCCCTTGTTAATTTGCAGAGCTCCTTGCCACAGGGTATTAATTCAACAATGTCTGAGAGGATGCCAGTGATTAAATATACACCAACTGTTGGAGCAACTGAGATTAAGGCAAAAAGCCACCCAAAACAAAACCCAACACTTTGAAAATAATAATATTGGATGGGATATGGCTTCATGCTTCAGGATATAAATCAATATTAAGTCTGGAGCTGGGAAGAAGGTTTCTCTGGAGCACATTAGGAGGCATTGCTGTCACTACTCCACCCAGTGTCCTGTGCTTCTTCTGGTCCAGCCGGGATGCTCTCGCCTTCAGCAGCGATGCTTAGCATGGAGCATCAGAGCATCGAGGGTTTATAAAAGAGAAGGGATTCCTCCTTCCTTTCTCCACTTCTACTGGAGCTATTTGCAGCTCCTTCCTGCATGCTGTTTAAATCCCAGGACTCAGCGTTTGGTCGCTTGTTACCCGGCACTTGTCCCAGATCCATGGTTTCCACCTAAAAGCAAGACACAATTAGGGACCGCAGGAGTGTTGTAGTGCTGGGGGGATATCCGTCCCGGTTATTGGTGGATGGGAAACTCTGCTGAACTGTTTAAAGAATAATAATCTGAAATATTTAAAATATCTTTGTCTTTATGGGTTTTATGTGGCCATCAGTCATCATACCGCTGTGCTTCTGCGTGAAATCACAGCAGTGGGAATATTTCTGAGTGTTTTCAGCCAAGGACTAGCAGGCAGCCCAATGCCATGGATGTCCTGAATTCTCCCACACGTCCCTCTCAGCAGTTGTCCAAAACCTGATGGCTCTTACTTCATTTTAAAATCCTTTTGCTTGAATTGACGGGAGTCGCTGCCTTTACGCTGGGCCAGCGATGCAGATCTGGTGCCCGAGAGTGCAGGGCAGGACCTTTGCTCTCGGGGCAAATATATCACTTCTGAATGGGAGGTATGTTCAGGTACTGCAAGTTTGCTCCAGCTTGTTTGGAAGCGTTGGCAGGCCAGGCTTTGAGGTTTAAACATGCTTTTTGCCTGTGTTTTCTTTGGAGTTTTTTGATTCATTAGATTATAAAAACTTGGTGGAGGAAAGTGGGTTGGATTCCATCTGGCACCAAAAAAAACCAAACCCCAAAACTGTGATCTCTTTTTCTTCATCCAGTATCTTCCCCAGGTACTGTTTTCTTCAGACTTGGTCTTAGAAAAAGCATTTTTCTGCAGGAGTTAAAACTGGTTCATTCAGCCTTTAGGCCTTTCTTTGCTCCTTAGTGGTTTTTATCAGTTCCAGTCTGAGAGCACAGTGCCCTTTTCCTTGCAAGAAAATGTGAAGCTGGGGGTGGGGGGGGAGCAATGTTATTTCCTCTCTGAAGTCATCACCTACAGAGCTGATACTGATGGCATTTTAATAGATGAGGTGCTCCCCATCCAATGTGGTGATAGAAATTCATTGTGTGCAGAATCAGTGAAGTTGGGAAGTAAAAAGGGAGAAAAAAAAAATCAGTGAAGTTGGGAAGTAAAAAGGGAGAAAAAAAAAATCAGTGAAGTTGGGAAGTAAAAAGGGAGAGAAAGAAAAAAAAGGAAAAAGATTGATTTGTGTTGGGAGGAGGGGAAGGGCAAAATGTAATAAATGGGACTGTTAAATGTTCGGTGATTTAATGGAGTCTTGTCAGCTTCTTCTAAGAGCTCTTGGATCCTAATAAAATAATTCAGAAATCTTGGGGATAAACCAGCTGCTCCTCATAAAGCTCTTGTCCAGCCAAATTGTAGTCAAGGTTTTTTTTAGATGTTTGCTTGATTGTATGTTTAGTTTTCCTATTTGTATTTAGATAGGGGTTTGACTGAAACAGGATTAATCTCAGGAAATTAGGGTGACACAACCATCAGTTTAGGTACAACAATTTGCCTTTTTAATGTGGGTACTTTGCTTCTGTGGAGAATAATTGATCAGGCTTCAGCATCTGAGCAATTGCCTCAGTTTGTTCTTTAGCTGTGCTGGTTTCTGTGTGCGAAATCTCCCTTTTCCCACAAATTCTGCCTGTGGAGGCAGCTTTGGGGAAAGAAATGACTTCAGAGCTTTGAAAAAAAACCAAAGTGCAAACTTTAACAAATTTCATCTTGGCCAAAAGCATTTAATACCAAGAATATTGTAAATGCTTTCTGTTGGAATTGCTCCCTCCGGGCTGCTAATCTGGGAGCAATCCAGGCATTTGCTCCTGACCTTACCCCCTTCCTGGAGATCTGAGCGCGTTGCTCATGAGAGAGCAAGACGGGGGAAGGAGGGGCTGGTAGAGCTGTTGTTTTCCAGAGGAAATGAAGTAATATCACTTTTGGTAGGAATTATTATAGGCTCTGCAACGTCTTCAGAAAAGGTGACGCTCCTCAGAAACGAAAAGCAGCTGACGAGAGGTCTTGAAGGAGCCTGGAACATCCGCCTGCTTTCTTCTCTATCAGCAGCGCAGGCTGGCTGTAGTTTTATATGTGAGTTGGTAGTAGATAATTTTATCACTTAATCCCTTTGTTTGTTTACTGGTGGATGGCAAAGACATCCCCTGGGATTAATTTACCAAGGTTACACCTGCAGGTGCGGGACGCAGGGCTGAGAGATCCCTGGGGCATGGGGAAAGTGGCCCTTAGTGTCGGTCCAAACTGTGGTGTGATGTGGTCCCACCTTACCTGGGAGCCTTCAGCCTGTCTCCACTAGAAATCTTGCATGATCTGCATTTTTATGTTATTCTTTAAGAGAATCCTGGTCCTGGCAGCGATGGACCCGGCGGGCGCTGCTCCATCCCCGGGCACCCGCATGGACCTGTTGGATGGGTTTCCACCTGCGGAGCCCTGTTGCTTCGGCGCTGTTTGAATAGGCAGAACATTTAAAAAGCCTTCAGCCTTGGCAACGGTGTGCAAACAGCACCGAAGCCAAAGGCCGGCCTCCTGCAAAGGGCAGCTTTGGGAGCTGTCAGGCATTTTTGATATCTGCAGCAGGTCCTCGCTTCTGCTGCAGTAACGTGCTCCTTGGGACTGTGCTGGAGGCTGGGGCTTGCTGGGGGGAGCTTTTGTTCCGCTGGAGATAGCCATGCTGGCATTCCCCCAGCCGATCTAAGTGATCAGCTGCTGCCTTTTTTTTTTTCCTTTCTTCTTGTTTTCCCCTCCGTATATAAAGTTTCAGTGTTTGTGGAGCCAGGCAGTGTTATGTACTTGTTTTTTGGGCCTAATAAAAAGTTGAAATATTCCTCCCCTGAGCCCGCGGCAGCGAGGCAGCACGGTGCGGCTCCGCGAAGGGGCTGAGCGTGCGGTGATGTATCTGGGATGTTAGAGTGTTTGGGTCTGTTTGGCCTCAATTTGCTCCAGATCAACCAGGCGTCATTAGCATTTCCAAGGAGCACTTGGCCTTTTGACGCAAAGCCTCTGCGTGCCCTGTCACCTGTGCAGGGGGGACCTTCTGCAGCGCATCACTTGGGAAGGCTCAAGAAAGGTTAACAGAACTGTTTATCCATTTTTTGCTCCACTTTTTACTTCTTCCTGCCTTTCCTGTTCTTACCCAGCCACTCAGCTATGGGGGCGGGGGGGGGAGAAAAAAAAACACAACAGGTTTCCTTGCAATATTGGTTTGAATGTTCTGGAAAACAGGAATCGTGAGTCATCGGTCCCAAATTAACGCTTGTGTGCTCTGACATAAGAGATGGGTCACCTCTGGAGACAGGAAGAGTGTGGTGTTGCGCTCATAACTCTCAAGGCTACAGTTCAGCTTGTGTCGGCTCTTCCGTTCATAAAATTCTTATTGGAGAGGCTCGTAAACATCTCTGTGTACATTAGTCTCACTCTGGAATTAAGGGTTTCAGCCTGGGAACAGGTTTTAAAAACAAACAGCCCTCTTCTGTTGCTCTTATGTTTTAAAACTCAGCATGTAAAAGTTTCTTTACATGTCCTTGGAGCCTGTGGAGATCAGCGGTTTCTGGAGGAATTTGTTCTGCTGGGTTTCTTTTGCAAAATGTAAATACAAGCCACAGGTTGGAGATGGATTTCTGGATTTTGAGTCTCGAGGGTCTGGTCCTGACCTTCTTGCTGGCATTAGGAGCCATGGGTTTCTCTGCATCACCCAGGGAATTTTTGCTGGTTGAAGGACACTGGCTTTTCTTCTTTTTTTTTCTCCTTTCTTCTTTTTTCCGTGTGCGCCCACCTTTGCTAGACCCTGCCTTCCTCACAGCAGAGGAGGCTGATGCAGATTTACCGTAATCTCCAGTCCATGTCGCCTGGGCTGATGTTAATATTGAGCGTGGGAGCACCCACAGGAGCACCCACAGACACTTCGGGGCTGCTGGGGCTGGGGGAGCGGGCGCTGCCCTCGGGGTGAGCGCTGGTTTAAATCTCTGGTTCACTTAACGCAAAACCATCTCTGGTTGTGTGTAAACGTCCTCTTCTACGTACATCGGTGGAGCCAGAAGAGGTTGCTCCATCCAGTTTAATTGCCTCCCACGATAAGGAGGTCCGTGAGGGTCCTGTACCGATTTCTGCCCAAATGAAGGGGTATCTTGGCCGAGCAGAGGTCCCTTTCACTAATACAGTTCTCTCTCGGTAACTTTGCTCAGCTACTGTATACTATTGTCAGGCAGTGCTGGCTTTGGCTTTCTTTTTTCTTTTTTCTGGCAGAACAAGAATAGGATGATATTTATCCATCTTTTCTGTCCATCATGAAATCGTTGTTTTTTTCTGTAGTGCTTGACCTTTGTCACTTTGGTAACCAGGATTGACCTGAAGAGTGTTGATTTAATCAGGCCTTGGAGTCCTAATTCGTTGATATTGTTTAAGGAGCCAAAAAAAAAGCCCCAGAACCTACCCAGGTTAAAAACAAGTATCCCAAGTCAAGATGAAATTTTTCCTTCACTGAAATGTGGTTTGGAAAAATATTTCACCACTACAACTCCTTTCAAGAGGTTGACCTTGGATCGTTAATCTTAAAAATATGCAGTGCAGATGAGTTTGGTTTTTTTTTCTAGAGAGGGAAGAAATGCTGCATTTCTCAAAGTACCTCCCTAGAATTAGGGGAAACAAAACCAAAACCCAGAGTGGTTGATAAATGGAGTACAGGCTAATCCAGGAGTGACAAGAATGTCATGCCATCAGAATCGGCTTTATTTTGTTAATTTGCCATTTTTTTTCTTTCGCTCCTGTTATTCTTGTTGCAATTTGCTATCCATCCATGCGTGCATGTTAGTAAGCACTTTAATTCTGTGTGAAATGATAAAGCTGCAGCCTTGGAAGTTGAAAGGCTCCGTTTTTAGCCTCCGCTAAGGTACCTTATACCCATGCTTCGTCCTGGCTGCTCATCTCGGGTGGCCCAAAGCCTTCTGCTGAACATCTGGGACAATTCACTTTCTGGTATCTCAGAAACTGCTGACGAGGCTGCCAATTTAGTATCTGCTGCAGCGCTGCCCCGCGATGCAGCCAGCCATGGCTATAGGTGATGGAGACAGTAACGCTCGCTCCGAGGGAGGGAGGGAGCGAGCGGAGCCGGGATGTTTGGCAGGTTGGATCAGTGTCGGGCGAGCAGCTCTCTGCCCAGCCCTGCCTCCCGGCAGCGATGATGCCAGCCTCTCGGGAGCGGAGATGGTCTCTCGCTCGGGCCATAAAAGGGACCAGAAAGTGCCACGTTGGATGCTGGAGATGGTCTTTGAGGGTTCAGCTGGATTACAGCAGGAACTGCCTCGACTGCTTTGAAGTGGTGGCGGAGCTGGGTGTGCCGCTGGCCGGCCACGTGCAGGGGAGATCTCTCCATCTGAAATGCAGTTTGTGGTGGATGGTTTCAACCATCCAACAAAAACCAGGCAGCCCTTGGTCAGGCGAGGGGGCCCTCCCCAGCTTGGCGTCTGGACGCTCGGCCATCGCGGCACGCAAAAGCACAAACCTGCTTTCATCTCTCCCACGGTTCCCATTTGTTTTGGTAATCTGCTCTTCCTAAATATGTTCTCCTATAATTATATTTTTGCTCCCCAACCCTATGTAGCAGTCGGCTCTCTTAAAGCAGGAGAGCAGCGCTGGAGGGATAAAACAGGGTCTGCCTGTGCTCCTGGATGCAGATGCAGCGACGAACAGACACACGGGATATCTGAATGTGTTAAACGCAGAAGTTAATGGAGAGATAGAGCCGAGTCCAGAAATAAGCGTATTGGCAGGAGGAAGGTGATCAGTAGGGGAAACAAAAGCTTTTGAAGCCAGGGCATGAAATAAAGAGGAGAGCTCGCTTGCCATGGCATGGCTGCGCATTTGGGAGAAGGAAGATGCAGAGTTCCCGGTCCCTCTCCTGGGGAGCGATGTGCGGGGCTGGAGGGCTCGGGGGCTCGGAGGGGACCGAGGACAGGCGTGCGGGGCTCGGAGGGGACCGAGGACAGGCGTGCGGGGCTGACTCCGCACCGGGCTGGGAGCTGGGGCTGCAAACCCCAAACAGCAGGCAGCCAGCCAGGTGTTGAAATTGCTCTTCCTTGGGCTGAGGAGGAGAGAGAGGTCTGAGCAATAGCTGTTCTCCTCCGGCGCTGGCCGGTGAGCCCCCAGGGCACGAGTTATTCTGGTTTTTAATTTAAAAAAAAAAAAAAAAAGGTATGTTCCTGTAAATGCTTTTGCGGGGTCGGTATCATTGAAAATACGCTCTTTGTTAAGGTTCTTCCTGATAGTGGAAATTGGAGGTGACTAATTTCTAGAGCGTTTCGTCTTTTATTGGCTGCAGATAAGGAAGGAAGCAGGGCTCGTCACGGCATTTACCGCTGGGGTGGCAGTTCCCAGATTTTACCCTGTTAAAGTGCATGTCGCTTCCAGTTACGCTTTACAAAAGAGTGAGGAAATTTCTGTGTATTTATCAAGGAGTTTTATTTTCCAGTCTGTCTTTCTCAGTTTTGAGAACTATTTTGCAGGACTAAGTTTGCGTGGAAGAACGTGTGGGGTTTTTAATAGATTAAAAAGTACAAATAACGTGGCACCAAAATTGTGATGTGGGACTGGATTTGATTGAAAATTAGAGCTGTGCTTTGAATCCCACAGACCCTGGTCTTCCACTCACAGTGTATGGTATGAACTGTTGTGTTGGTTGGTGTTATTCCCACTTTATCTTCAGAGAAACTGGGAGGTGGAGAGGACTCAGGTGTTTTTTCTAGATTGGTGTTTCTTTGAAAATGTCCCGACAGGTGATAGAGCTACGACAGCATTTGCTGCTTTTGTTTCTTGATTTTATTTAGTATTTGATAGTTGAGAAGTGCCTTTCTGGAGCCCGTGTGGGCATCAGCTCTGTCCCACGGCGGCAGTGCTGTGGCCAACGTGTCCTCAGGCGTCCACGTGGTGAGACACCGCGGCTCGCCGGGAAGCCACGGTGATGATATTTCGGTGTGTGCCCCTCGTGGGCAGCCGTCCCCGGGGGGAGCACCCGTTTGGGGTCCTCTCGGCAGCAGTCTGGGGTAGGGAGAGCGCTCGCGGGGGGACCGGGAAGCCTGCTGCGGGGCTGGGGAGGGCATCGGGCAGAAGGACCGATGTGCGGAGCCTCTCGCCGGGGTGGTGGTACTCACCCCAGCGTGCCCCGCAGAAAGAGATGGGAAGGGATCGTCGCTGAAATAGTCCGGGGCTCGTCTTTGAGTCAGCGTGAGCGTTCACATACGGGAGACGCTATGCCTGTGCAGGTAGCTCCTGAGCTGGCGTAGGATACAGCAGTGCAGGCTCTAGCAGAGACTTCTATCAAAGCTAGCCTAGGAGGACTTTTTTTGGTTTAACGGTGAAAAATACAGTTAAACTGGAGAGACCTGCCTAAATGCCCTTACATGTGGGGTGTACGTGTTTGCTCTGCTTGGAGCTGCAAGTCCCCAAATCTCGTTTGTGTGATCTAAGTGCTTGTGGATAAATCACGGTGATTGGGACACCGGGCAGAACACATCTAAATGAACACAATAAGGAGCTGCATAATTAGGAGCCTTTCAAAAAATAGTAAGAAAAATCACTAGACTCTCTCTGACCCTAATGGAAAATAGCAAATACTATTTTTCACTTGTAGTTTTGCATCTTCAAACTACTTTTTCCTATACCAAAATAGAGAAGGTGATGAGTAACGGGAGTCACTATAAATTTCCTCTTGATTCTGTTCTGCAGAGGCAAAGTTATGTCAGAAATGTCCACGTGTAGACAAAGTTGCACCCACGCAGTCCGTCCGGCAGGATTGATTCCACTCGGCTGGCCGAGCGATCTGTCGGCAGCCCCGGCCCTGCCCGTGTCCGGCAGCGATGCTGCTGCCTGCTCCCGGAGGTGGGGTGGAATTCACAACTGCTGAGGAACACTCACCGTCCTGTCCAAGGAGGAGACAGGTTTATCGTGTAACGGGTACACGAGTGCCTGCAGGTCAGCAGCAGAACACTCGTTAGAGCCGCTTGGGACTTCTGGCCGCTACATTGTTAGCCTTTGTAAAAATTAACAAAGGCGATCTGGAAGTTTGAATTATACTGCTGGAGATCCGCATATGTGTTCCTCTCCTCCTCCACCAGATCCTAATGATTTCTTATATTTTAGAAGATGAAAATACTGAACTAGCACTTGAATGAGACTTAGAGTTTGAGCCAGAGGGTAGGAACTGTAGCCATGGGTTAAATTTCATTTTCTCCCCACCTCTTACTGAGGGGTTATCTCAGATGCTACAGATGCTGCCAGGAATCTTCTCTAGTGCACTACTGCTGAGCAGCAGGATCACAGCCCTCTTAAAATCAGTGGTGAAAGCAAAATCAACGTTATAGAGTTCCACAACATTTATCCCACGCTTATAAATATTTGATTATGAAATATGGCACGCAGGTATGTAAATATTTGCCTAAATGAAGGGGCCCGAACTTGCTGATGCCAAGGATGGCTCGCTCTTCTCGGCTTTGTGCAAGGGTGTCGTGGGAATAGGGTACCTGACACCAAGCACTCGGCTATGAGAAGGATGATCTGTAACATGGAAGAGTTAATTTCTAATGAAAGGGTAAACCTCGAGGGAGAAGGTAGGGAATTTGTAGAACAGAAGTGGTAGAATTTCAGACCTTGCAAAAATAGGTGACCAATGGCGTGATAAAGAGGAGAGGTTAAAACAATGCAGATGCAATTGCAAAAGCTGTGTGTACTGGGGAGACTTAGACATGTTAGAAGAGGCCCTGAAAAAAATAAATGAGAAACAGAAAAAGGAAACTTTTAAAAAAATCTTTTTCTTCCCATCTATTTTGTGGCAGGTCCCAGTTTGATTTCTGTGCACACCTGCAACCCTGTTACGGCTAATAAAGGTCTGCGCAGGCAAAGGTCTGCTGGAATGGAAACATTGGGAAATTAGAATTTTTTTTAATGCTGATTTATTTGGAAGAATGGTTTTAAGTTTTTAATGTGTGAATGCAGTTCTGAATATATATAGGGTGTTGCACATCTATATTAACTATTTCCACCGTATTATTTCCTATTTTTAATGCTTGAGGCCTTGTTAAAATGCGTTTTATGGAAATGCTTTTTCACACATTTATATAAAATGGGCACGCATATAATTGTCCATTTCAAAATGAAGCTAGCAAATTGCAATTTCACATTGTAGTGTAACAGAAGTCTGGTTTTGGTGTGGTGGGGTTTTTTGTGATTTTTTTCTTCTTTTTCACTTAAAGCCCCACGCAGCCCCTGCCTTTTCTCTCCTGGCTCGCTCACTCATTACTGCCTGCGTCTCCAGGTTGCCAGAAAACAGTCAAATGCTGTGGTCATTCATCTCTGAAAGCTTATAATGAGCTTATCAGGAAAGAACTATAAATATGTATCTTATACTCCTCTTGCATTGGGAGATGCTTCCTCAGGCCATGAATAATTAGGTTGGCCCACCTAAGCTAATTACAAGCTGTCTCACCATTCAAAATACCCTCTGGGTAACATTGTTAGGACTCTCTTACCAGGTTAATGGGTTCTCTGCACTCTGAATATTAGGTTGACCTTTACCATCCTGACCAAAAACGCACTGTACGGGACCTCTTGCCAGGCCAATTTGTGACTCGTTTGCTATTAAGAGCATCATCTCTCCTCTCCTTTGAATGGTGAGCTCAGAGGGAAAGGGCAAAGCTTGTCTTGATCAGGCACTTTGGATTCCATCCATCAGCCCAACAGCGCAACTGTAAAAACTTCTCTGAGAGTCTTTTGAATTGCAAGGTGGAAGCAAGTCCTTAATGTCCCTGGTTGTATTTAGAGCCACCGCAAAATTTGATCGTTTGCGCTTCTGATGTGATTACCTTTCAAATCTGCTCAGTGTTGTCTGGCAAACTTAACCCACCCGCTTATCTTCAAGAAAACAAATGTACCAGTTATTGCCTACTAGAAAATGCGAGTTGAGCTGTGTGGTTTTTTCTTTTCAGTGGGCTTGCTGTGATTTTGTTTTGACAGATTGAGCTGTGTTTCACTTTGCTTTCATTTTTCACCCTGTCAAAAGAATTTTTAGTGCATTTTTTTTTTTTCCTTCCCCTGCCTCTTGCTGTCTGTATGGATCAGTGCACTGCAGCAGTGACTCCTTCTCCTCTGCATTGCTTGCTTGCAGCTTCCAGTGCTGCAAAAGCCAGAGCTGAACCTTCCCAATGGGGAGCTTGGGTCAAGCCTTGGCCATCTCGGTGGGCAGCATCTTCTGCCGTGGGCAGGAGAGGTGGTGGGGCTGGGTGAGCCTCCAACGGGGGGAATGTCTTAAGCAGTCTGAAAGTTTTCTTTATTTTTCACTTGACTTGTGCTGTGTTTCTTCCGACCTGCCCCGGGGATTGTGCCTTCGGCTGGATCATCTCCGCTGCTCGGGGTCAGCTGAACAAAATGTTGCTCTGCCTCAGTGTTGCAGAGGACGTGGGATGGTTGCTGTTGTCAGCTGCAGAAGCTGGTTTGTTGAAGTCGGTGTGTGTAAGGGTTTAGCGGTTTGTCTTCCCTTCCTGCCCTCGGCTGAATTACGCCCCTTCACAAGCCCATATTGCAGTTACTGTATTAATCTAGGGAGTCTCCATGCCGTTGTTCTGATGGGTTGCCTATATTGGAAGAAAGCAGCTGTTTAACTAAGTCAATTAGAAAATGATAGGTTTTACAGCAAGCTCACTTGAATATTGGCACACATAGGCTGACCTGCGCCTGCAGGGTTTAGTGATAAGTGAACGTCTAAGCTCCGCTTTAAGCAAGGGGAAGCTGAGATGAGGTTTAAATGTACCACCTTCATAGCAGCAGTTTCTGAATAGCCTCAGTAATGGAGCCTTCGGAGAATCGAGCGCGGGAGATGGCGTACGTGCGTTAGTGAAGGTACGGTCCCTGGGGACCCTCTGCTCTAAGGGGAGCAGAAGCACAGTAACGCTGCAGCTGCCAGCGCTGCATCACACGTGCTGCTTGAAAACAAGATGTGCCAGGTCCCCCCTGCCCTGAGGGCAGTTTGGGCGTCATACATACATCTTGGTTTGTTCTTTTAATCAGGCAAAAGCCCCGCGTTCGTGCAGAGTGTATGCACGGTGCTTTCCCTAACCATAAAGGCTGCAGGTCCCTGCCACGCTCCCTGCAGCAGCAGGTATGTCTGGTCCCTGTTGGGCCGGGGCTGGGGCTGTAGTGGTGCATTGCTCCCGTGTCTCTCGCTGCCCTGGGATATATTCTCCGGGGACCAGCTACCGCTTCTCTGCCCGCAAGGAACTGAAGTGATCATGATCACATATCAAATCCCCAAGTACTTTGTGGTTTGGTTTCTTTTTTTAATCTCTTTAGCCTGAATTACTTTTTTTTGGATGCAGTTTCCTCTGTTTTATGGGCTGCATGTGCCATTCTTGCCAGCTTAATGCTTCATTTCTTGAAACCCTTGAGTTCAGTTGCAATGCAGTGACCAGCAGGTCCGGCTATATTGTGAAGTCTCCCAAATTCTCCCTCAGTCTCCAAAAGTGTGCTTAGGACAAGCAGAGATTTATTTGCGTAACTGGTCAAATGGAGGTTAGTGTGAAATAAAATACCTGCATGCGCTCGTCTTGGCCTCCCCTGATGCCAGGTCAAGGCTGGCTTACTTTTTCTGGGTCCTCCCATTGTCAGAACCTCTTGGGAATCTGGGCTCTGGTCCATTTGCTGTCAGTAGTAGTTTGCTTCTCAGTAAATTCTCCAAGTCTGCAAACCTCCCCAAAGGCTATTGTATGACAGCATCCCTCACATGATGGGTCTGGTAGTGGGAAAAAAAATCTACTTTCTTGTAGTCCAAACATACAGCCCTTTCAATTATGTATGAGTGAAGTGTTCAAAGGATATGAAACCTTTGAAGTCTGCTCAGGTGTCTCTTCTCCCCTCCTGCTCCTCACCCTCCCTGGTGCTTTGTCATAGTGGTGGGGTGAATTTGCCATTCCCTGGATGAAACAGAGGGAGAACGACAGGGGGAAACCCAACCAGGGCTATACCAAGACAATACTTCTGGCTCAGGTGGTCCTCGAGCCACAGCCTCTGCCAGGTGGGGTAGTCTTCTGGGGAAGCACCACCGCACACTTGTCCTCTTCTAGCAGGTGCTGCTGCTGTTCCTCAAGACGGGACTATGGAGTAGGTGGACCTGTGGTCTGACAAACTATGGCCTTTCTTCATAGACTAATGAAGCCAAAGCCTTGAAGTAAGACAGTTCAGTGCCTAAGTGACGCACAGCCCTGTTAGAGCTCTCTGAATGGCTATGGGCCCGGTTCAGGTTTCGCCTCGAGTCCTGACCCTGAAGTGTGCCCAGGTAATTCCCCTCTCAGATGTCTCTACAACTTGGGACCCCAGAACGATAGATACGCCTGGAGCTGCTACGTGAGGTGCTTTGGGTAGAGCCTGAGGACAGGCTGAAGTGCGTCCTGGAGGGGAGTGATTTGTCTCCCAAAGGTCTCTACCTTCAAAAGATGGATATTCAATGGCACGTGCCCCTCCTGGAGCTGAGCATCCTGGTCCTCTCCTGTCTCCTTAAGTTGCAACCACAACACTGTCCTTGAGCAGTGAGGTGACGCTGGAGAAGGTGGCTTGTCAACGACATGCAAGGGCCAGTGCTAGCATCCTCATCGGTTGAGGTGTCCACGGCCAGGGTGCCTGTTACACAGCTTTTGGAAATGCGACTATAGTGACTACTGTCTCCTGGACTTTCCGGGCCCAATTCTCTTTGAGTTGTTAATTGAGAGATTTGCTGTCAGAATTCCCTTCCTTGATACTGGAGAGAGATTGTGGATGAAAGGAAGGTGGTGTTAACAGTGGGAAATAGCTTTTCCTTTCCACTCCTCCCCTGTGAACGTAAAATGCTTCTTTCTGCCTCGAGTTTAGCTACAGGTTACGTTTGAAGTGTTTGCTGAAGCTGAGAGTGGTTACACTGGTAGCTTAAAAGAAATAAAAGCAGTGACTTGAGACGGCAAGATAGGAGACAAAGCGGCAGCAGGGTTGTAACTGACTTGTTTATTGCAGCCTTGAGAGCAAGAAGTATTACAGAGGACAGAATTCCTATAATGTTTATATAAGGCTGTAAGAAATTGATTACAGCTCAGATATGTTTTGTTGCATGCTGCTGGGAGAAAACACAGAAGTAATGCCACGAAGTTTTGAACACCGTGTTACTGCCGGTCCGTTTGAAAGCCTCATTTGCCACAATATAAACGTTTAATTTGTTCTTCGTGCCAACTCCAGTTGTGTTCACTTCCAACTTCTGTGCATTGCTGCTTGCGGGATTCAGGTCTTTCAGGCTGCAGTCCTTTGGGAGTGAATCATTTCTTCTATTCTCAGTCGTTTAAAACAAAAAAAGAGGATTTTGCAGAAGTGTGTTGCCCCACAGAGGTGTTTTCTTATAGTTGTTACTGTAAGGCGGGACTTGTCCTCTTCTGTCATGCTAAGAGCTTTGGAAAAACCTTTCCTAATGTTCTTCCCAATTTGTCCCACCCAATAGCATTGTCCTGCTGACCGTGTGGGGCTCTGCGCACCAGCACACGATGCCCAGCAGCGGCACGGGGAGGGGGCAGCTTTCCTGCAGCCCTCCGCCCACCCTGGCGGGACCAAGCCCTGGACTTGTATGGCTGTCCTGGAGGGTGTTGGGGGTCCTTGGTGATGGCTTGGCCCCCCCCACCGGCCACCCCACTTCTTGCAGCCTGGGAGCGAGTACAAGGATCTTGTAAAGATTCATTTGGGTTTTGGCATTTAAGACATTTTACAGCCAGAAATTCTTCTCTCCTCTTGCTGTCCTTGCACCTGCCCAAGGCAGTATGTAATAAATCTCAGTGTCTCTAAGCATCCATAAGCCACTGCTGGTAAGTGAAGTTACTTTCACCTGTTTAATTTCTGATGCTCTCTCTCAATGAATGTGCATTAAATTGTTTTTCAGCAAATTGTTTTTGCAGTGGGATCTTCTCTAAAGCAATGGCATCTTACGTCCCTTCAGGAATTGCATGCAGCAGTAGAATGAGAGCCATAAAGATAAAACACATGGTTTGCTTATGTCCAGCAAGACTAAAGACTAAAACCAACAATAAAAGAGACCCAGGAGTGCTGTCTGCCACCTTGCAAGGTCCCTGGTCCCCCTCTGCAGGGCTGCTGGACGGGGTGGTGGACCAATTCAGGATGGCTTGCATGTGATGATCCTGAGCGACTGGGGGCAGAGACTGCCTAGCAGTTACCCTGGATTGGAGTTCGTACCTGAGAACACGGTGCACACAATGCCTTGTCTTCATTTTTGTGGGTGACTTACAGATGACTGTAGATGCTCGTTTAGCCTTTGCTTGCCAGAGATTTGTTTGCAGAACAGGCACAATGGTTTAAGAGGTTATGAAGCCCACCTGCTGTTTGCTAGTGCTGTTTCAAATGAGGACAGCGTGTGTGGGGGGTGAGAGTGCTGACAGGCTGTTTCAGCACAGGTAAAATGGGTTTGGTCCAAACTGTTCATCAGCGGTTGAGTTCTTGAGTTGCTGCAGCTGTTTTGAGTTTTTTGCAGCACACGTCTGCCTATGTTCTTATGTTACTTCAAGAAGTCCAGTAAGCTGGACACAGGATTGCTGAGATGCATGAACGCAACTCTAAAATTATTAACCTGCTAATTTTAAGCCATTGCATTACTCTGTCGCTTGCATCAATGAAAGCAGCACTTGCCATTTACTTTCTAGCACGTCTGTGACAGGAGCAATGGAGAGAAGGATTTTAATTGCCATTTCTAGGTTTGCTGATGATAGGGAATGGAAGAAGTCTGGATCTGATGTCCTCCGAGCAATCATCCCACCAGATCTCACAGAAGATGATAGCAGAGAGTAAAGTGCCAAATCCCATTCAGTCTGTTCCCACCAAGAAGGAAAATCAATGGAAGGACATCTAAAATAGCAGTGACTGGGGAGAGTGAGCAAAATAATATGGCACTTGGATGAAAGGACTCAATTCTATTTGTTTTGACATTAAGAGAATGGAGTTGAATGAGAATGTGTGTGCTATTGGTTTCAGCACATCTGGCATTTTGTGGTGTAGTTTTACGTGAAAATGAGGTACAGTCTTAAGTTGCAGGATCTTGAATAAGAGGATATTTTATTTGAAACGTCTTGAACAGTAAAAAGGTGGTGCTGTGGAAGGACTGAGATTTTCACAAATCAGTGTCTATAAAGTTGGATTTCTGAGTTATTTAGATACCAGGAAAAGTGTCTTGACACTTATTGTTGTTATTATTTTACTGTTAAGTGCTGAGTATCTTTGAGCCTTCACTGCCTGTAGAGGGAACTGCAAGACGTTCAGCACATCTGATACTTCCTATGTACAAGGTCCAGCCATGGATTTGAGTGCCTGGCACCTCTAGTAAACATCTTGATTCATGTAATGTAAGCTTAGGACAACAAAACTAGAATCAGATGCTGCTCTTTTTTTTTTTTTTTTTTTTTTTTCCCCCCTTCCCTGTTTCGGTCCTAAGCCAAGTGGTTTAGTGTTGAATACAGCTGAATTGGTTGCTTTATCTCATAAAACAAACGGGCCTTTGTTCCTCTTTCGGACTGATATTTTCCTTAGCTCTGTGTTGTGGCTTAGTTATACCCTACCTTCTCTCTTGATCTTTTTGATTTTTCTCGGAGCGCGTACAGTTATAATGGTCTTGAGTTCAGCCTTCACTGGTAGCTGACAGAGTTGTCCTTTCCATGCCACAAGGAGCTGCTGCGTAGGCGGTGGAGATATACTGATAAATCATTGCTTTTGTGTGGGGTTTTTTGTTTCGTTTTGATGTAGTATGTATCATTTCCCATTTGAAACTGCTTTTATTGAATGGTTGGAAAAACCCTCTTACTTGGCATTGGCAAAGGAAGCAGAGTTTAAAAGGAAAGAAAAAAACCCTTAATCTGCAGCATTTCATTTAATAAGCAGTATTTTGGGGTTCCTTTTGTTCCGTGCTACCTTTTGAACTCTGTAAACCAGCATGCAGATGTAATTCACAATAGCGTCACAGTGTTGAGCTGCACAAGTAAACACTTTAAATGGGAGGAAGCACCTGCGTTTCGCTATTGTCTCTCTTCTTCCATTAGCAAAAGTCTCTGGGCTGGCTCCGTTCAAGCCAAACCTTCCAGTAAGTGGAAATCCACAGCAGTGGTAGGCAGAAAACAAACCTCACTGCCTTCAGGCTGGAAGGACAGCCGGTCATGGAGGGGAGCGTGGGTGTGCGTGTAGGCACCCGCACACGAGTGGGCTATCAAGCGCTTGCACACCTCCTCGGCTTGGGCCACGAAAGAGCGGGTTGTCAGGATTACAGAAGTCGGCAAGGTGGGTTCAAGCAAAGCTTGCTGTACCTGAAGCTGTTGGTGGGGCTGGGGAGGCTGGTGAACCCTGAGGGTCGTGGTGCTCTTCAGGTACATAATGCTCTGAAATTATTGCTGTCGTCCCACTCGGTGGGTTTGTGTAACCAAATGTTTGACTTGATTGCTCTCCCGTTGAGTTTACACATTTTTATGGACCAGCACCGTTCCTTGGTGAGGAACTGGTTAATGCGTCATGGTTATAGATACAACCTGTAAGAAGTTTACAAGACAAGCTTTAAAGCTGGAAAAGCTGGCTTGTATAGAAGAGCCTTAAAGGCTAAAATCTCTTTAGTTTACTCAAGACGGGTCAGGAGGTGACTTATCATGATCTAAAAGTATCCGCAAACGGAAGATCTTCGCTGGTAGAGAACTTCTTTTGCTCTAGGAAACAAAAGCGTAAAAAAGTTCAGCAACTTAAAGCTCAATTTGGATAAGTTCAACTTAGAAAATACTAGGATGGATTTTCTGTCTCCAGTGCTGTGTTAATGCTGTGGTCTGTGCCTAATGAGAAATTGTGGGCAGTGTAGAAATTGCTGGATAAAGTGCTTAGCGTTGTAGAGGAGATCTTGTTAGAGTAGTGTCACTTTTGGATTTCTAGGTTTTCAATCTCTACACGTTAGAGATGTTTGGTGGTGTTGTGTCGTACCTGGTAGTTGGACCTACATCTCAATTTATTAAGTGTTCATTTCTTGGAGTTTGAGCTACCTTTGGTGAGATGCTAGTAATTATTTTATTAATCCTTCTAACATCAGTTTCCATTCAGGAGAAATTGTCTTTGTGCCCTCTAGTGGAAAAACTATTTATTTGAAGGCATCCAAATTGGGGGAAGTTCTTGCAAAAAAAGTGGAATGTGTGAGAAAGGCCATAGAGGAGCAGAGCAAGGCTGGAGAGATGAGGGGCTGCAAGAGGCGGACGTGCTCTGTGCTTCCTCTGCTTCGGTCCTCACAAAACTGTAATGCTAATTACATACACAGACGTGTAGCTTTTTCAAATAGGGGAGGTAAGGGGATGTGAATAGAGAAAGAAGAGGTTATCCACTGCTCATGTCAGCTGGGCTTGGTGAAATTATTCTAGATGACTTGAATTGGCGAGCTCTGAACCACTGGTGATTGCTGTTGATGTTCCCCTGGGATGTGGTGGGGAGGGAAGAGGAGTGGAGCAAAGCCCAGACCTTCAATGGGAGGCGAAGGGAAGAGCCAGAAAATGAAGGGTCGGAGAATCTGACCCTGATTCCTCAAAAAAGTTCCCGAGCAATTTGCAAACAGCAGAGAGCAGGAGGAGGATGGGGTCCAAAAGAAAATCTGACTTATAAAGGAAAAAAAAATAGGCAAATCTGTTAAATGTCCCTCTTTAATGGGATAATCTGTTAGTGCACGAGAGGGGCTGCTGATGTGACTAAGGCTTAGGAGCAGAATTTCGGATCATCCTGGTGGGGCACCAGCATGCTGAGGTGTAGGAAAAAAAAAAGGGGGCGGTGGTGGCTCTGGAGGGAGCAGGAGCGGAATGACTGAAGGCAAGGGGAGGAGCAGCGGTGCAGAGTGGTACGTGGTGATCGGGGCTGCTGCGGATCACCGGCTCAAACAAATCAACAGCGTCCCAAGGTTTGAGAAAAGGAGTGAAATCACTCTCTGAGTCATCATTACAGAAGCGTTGTGCGTAAGACAAGGCTGGTAATTGCTTCCCGCTGCACTGAGGGGTGCTGGGCGGTGCGAGGCAGGAGGGAAACGGTCATACTTGCAAGTCTGGAGATGAACCGCACAGATGGGAGGCTTGGCAAATGAGGCCGGAGAGGGAAAGCTGAAGGAATTGTATTTGGAAATATAAGCCTGAGTGCAGGCAGTACATTTTCTGATGCATAAAAGATTTCTGTAAAAAGGATGATGATCAGCTTTTAGTTCCCGCTGGGGGAAAATACCTTGATTTGCCTGAAAAAAATACTCAAGGTGTGGACTGGGGAAGAGTTTCTCACTAGGAGGGTAATGAAGCAATAGCAAAAGAAATTGTGAATCTGCTTCATTGGAGGATTTGCAGAGCAGTCTCGCGGATGGTGTGATTTCTCCCCCCCCTCCCCCCGTTGCCTTCTGCCCATCCACCCACCACAAAAGGCCTATTTTACTCATTAACCCAATGAGTAAACCCACCAAGTTGAACTTTTGATTTCTGTTGCTAGAGATGCTTTCGGGGGCCAGAGGTCAAAACCAGTAGCAGTGTTGTAGGCTGTTGCATGGCTTTGGGATATAAATTGTGGTCTCAGTGCAGTCATGAAAACTTCAAGCACGGATGTAGATCACAAGAAATTGCTGCTGTCCCATACATTTTTCCTTCCCTCTCTCTGTTTCCTTCTGGAGCTGCTCATTTGGGATGTTATGAGAGCAACAGTTGTGAATGTGATGGAGTCCCTGCACCCCCCTCCCGTCACTGTCATCCTCCCGTTCGTGGTGCTGGACTGTCATTCTTGTTTATTTTGGTTTGAATTATAATTGCAAAAACTGTTACAGCGCTGTTTATTTGCTGCGTGTCATGAGTCACTGTTTATATTTGCTGCTGTTTGCATTGCCTCTCCTCTCCCTCTGTCTTACGCTTGCAGCCACAGCTCTCCTCTGAGTATAGAATCATAGAATCATTAAGGTTGGAAAAGACCTCTAAGATCATCGAGCCTCTTCTCCTGTTTCAAGTCTACGATGCTCTGTGCTCCTGTGAGTGCAGGGAAAAGTGAGCTGACAGCGAAGATCCAGAATTAGGCTTCTTTTCTCTTCTTTTTTTTTTTTTTTTTTTTTCTTTGTCTTTTTTCCTCTTTCTCCTGGCATTTTGTAAGGGTCCTTGTTCGAATGAAAAGATTCCTTGGAGACTCCTTCCCTGAGATCTCTGTGCTTAATTAGTCTCTATCTTATTTCTGCCAGGCAGTGAGATCTATACTGCTTTTTCTGGCTTGCAAATTTCAGGGCAGGGGGGAAAATAATATTAAAACGACCTTTTTTGAAGTTATTGAGATGCCCATACACAATTCCATCATCTGCTGTCATACCGGCAGGTGTTAATCCCTTCACGTGCATTATTACTGGGGTTGAGAGTTGGGCATCCTGCACGAGACCATAACACAGGAAGGATTTTGAGGGGCTTTACTCTCATGGTTTCAGCATAGCAGCAAGTTGCTTTTCTCTGCCATGCCTCAGTTTTCTGGTATGTAAAATGGGGATAAAGTTGTAACATCCAGGCTTAGCTCCCCCTGCCACGGCTCCAACCCTCACCCCTGGATGTTGAAGCACTTTCACCATCGCTTGCTAGGTTTATTTTTGGTCCAGGATAATGTTTTGCGATGCATCAAAGCTTTGCGTGTCAGCATCACTAAAGCAACCAGTCCTAATGCCTTTTTGTATCCGTCGTCTCTTGAGACAGCTAAAGCTCAGGAAGCTTGCAGGTGCTCGGTGTTTCAGCCCGAAGTTGAGCAGAAGTTGTTCAAATGCGGCACGTTTCTGCTGAATGGCACACAGCAAGGTGTAAGGAAAGGTCCATGACCTCGGTGGCTGGCAGGGCAGTGCAAGGGGTGGCCATCGCAACTGGCTTGCTCCGGGGCTGCCCAAGGGAGACTGACTTGTGCCTCGGTTTCCCTACTGAAGGAAAGGGGTCGGTGACTCTTGCACTTTGAGCTCTGTGGGTTAGAAATGCTGGAAAATCCCACTGACTCTTCATGGGTTTCTCCTGGTTCTCTAGGCTAAGTTAAGAACAAAAATCTTCCTCCCAAGCCATTTTAGGAGGCTAAATGGTCTCAGAGGGTTTGCTTTGAAGCTTGCAAGCTTGGTGTCTACTGCTCACACTGCCAGCGCAATTTCTGTCCGAGGCAAAGGCAAATACTCAGGTGCTCTGGGTCGGGGTATCTATCTGCAAGGCCACAGTGTGGCCCCAGTTGCAAGGAGCTGCTGGTCTATCAGGAATTGGGGCCAACCAAACCGGTTTCTGAGAGGGGCTGTGGGTGCTCTGGGTGGATGGGGAAGGGGCTGTCCCAGTTCTCGTGGCCTTGGGTGATCCCTCATGCCTCCCTTCCTTGCTCCTGGTAAAGGGCCATCATTGCTAGCCAAGAAAATGGTACGGCTCCTTGCCTTTGAAATCTGAAAGGTAACGTCTTGCAAGTCGCTCCGTATATTTATGAAGAAGAAACAGGCAATTTATTTGTGTCAGCCTAATAGAGTTTTGGCTTACAGAGCTCCGTGTGGGAGAATTAACGACGGGACCCAACTCTGTCTGGGGTTGTTCACCAGCTCAGCAAATGTTTGACTGTAAAATAGCTCCAAGGTTCTTGTGCCTCAATTAGCAGCCTTGATAGAGAGTAGGCAGGTTTTCAGGTATAAAATGTTCATTTTGACTCTTTAAGTGTTCTCAGGTGGTCCACAGAATGTAAATTTTTTATTCTATTTGTAACTCAAAACCTTTTAATTATCTCCAATTTATAAATCCCTAGTTTGGTATTTGAGTACCTGTAAGAAAATGCTCATCTTTCAGTGGATAGTAATCAGTGTCAGAGGAAAGGGGGAATAGATGGCGTGTTTTAAATGGTGTCAGTTCCAGCAACTGGAATGTATAATTTAAGTCACTTATATTTAATCATCCTTTAAACACTGAATTTCAGCCTCTGCTGCTTGTCTCGCAGGAAGCTGACAGCTTTTTAATGCCACTATAACACTAGAAATTTCCTTAAGCTGCTGTACGCTGCGACGTGGCTCTTTACTGCATGTGTTGGTGCTGCATCCGCAGCCGATTGTCCGAGCCCGGCTGCAGCTGGGTGCAGGCGTTGGGCTCTGCTTCGCCTCCCTGCAGCCCTAATTTCGGAAGTCTCAATTGTTTTGCCTTCTTACAGAGCCGTAACATCTTCTGTAAATACCACAGCGAATGTAACAGCTGCTGAGGGCAGGATTATGGATCTGGGGTCCATGTATAACAGCTAAACATATTCTAGCAATTCAGCAGGTTGAAAAATAAAACGGATAAAGCTGTGTGCATCGTGCTCCGGATCTGTGTGGTGGGGATGTTTCCTGCTGGAGTAAGGTTGTGCCCGGTTCAGACTGGGATCCGGTGCCTGGAAGTGGAAAGCTTGGATTTCCTGCGTTTCAGCAAGGAAAAAGTGCAATGTGGGGTGCAGCAGGTCCCGATCCTGCCTAGGGAGCGGAGCAGCAGTGTCCCCGGGGGCTCGCGGGAGCCCACCGGCCGCAACCGAGCTTGTGGGGCTGTCGGAGCTTTGCTGGGTCTGTTGGTGGCGTGCACACAAGACGCTAACCAGTCACTGCAGTGACAGCGTGCATGTTTTAAATCTGCATTTTATAGGGGTGCATGTATGTGTGTGCGTATGTGTATGCATACATAAATACATGACACATGCGTAAAGAAGACTAAGCATTTTTAAAAAGCAGCTGAGAAGCTCTGTATGTGTTTAGGATCATGTGGTCCCTGGCTGCCTCCCCTCCGCCCGCTCCCTCGCCCCTGCCCCCGCGGGCAGTCTGACTGTGGATGAAATAATTTAATACAATTCTAGCTTTTGGCAACTGCTTGATGGCATTAGCGCAGGGAGTGGAATTTCATCTGTAAGAAATACAACTGGGCTGCCGGGGAGTGAGCCCCAGCAGAAGGGGTTAGCAGCAAAGGGAACCCAGGAACTCTCCGTGTAACACACAAGTCGGTCGCCTTTATTTGAAATTGCATGTTGAGCTGGCATTATAACAGACTGTTTGCCTACATGGGAAATAGGTAGTTTTTGTTGTGCCTAGCAGTCAAATTATATAGTCTTAAATTAGAAGCTGCCACTTCTATTTAGAATAAAACTTGCTTTTCTGTATATGCATGAGAATATTAGCGTTTCAAGCCTGCCGAGCTCTACCGAATGTGCACTGGATTTGCAAAGGAGCCCAGTAGCGCTCACGGAGATTAACAGCAAGGAGGGGGCAGCGGGGAGGAACGTCTTAATGAGACAGGGTGAAGAGCTGATGCGAGGATGCGGAGTGCTTGGAGCCACCTTCTGCTGTGGGAAGAATCCGGCTGTCGCTGGAGGAGCGGCAAACTTCTGTAGCGGGCAGCTCGGCGGTCCTGTCGCCGTGAGGAGGAGGAGGTTTCCAAGCC